>NC_047670.1:22878045-23095545 GCF_011762505.2 Arvicanthis niloticus | reverse complement strand
GAATGTGTCTCTATGCTCTGGGCCTTCCCTACCTGAAGGTGGGTTCTCTTTCCTGTGGTCTGAGGAACCTTAATCAGACTCTCCCTTTCTCTTCTGAATGTTAATCCAGTAAGTGTCCTCTGACTAAGGAATGTGCCTCTCCTGGGATAATGTGTCCTGGGACAGTGGGATTCTTTTAATCTTAAATTTAAACCTGAAAAGACTCAAAAGTCTTACAATTTCTGTTTCTATAATGTATTACAAAAGACTTAGAAACTCTTCATTACAGAGAAAGATGAGGATTAGTGTTAGCATTTCTTCTAGGCTCCACACCCCACTTACCTGGCAACAGCCAGGTATGCCTGACTCACTATGAAAGGGGCTGTCCCCTCCACACTCCCTTATTCTCTTGCTCTTACCCTCTTCCCTCTCCCTGTCCCTTCTCTCCCCATTTCTGTCCCATCCCCACTTGTTCATGGCCAGTCCCTACTCTCTCTGTCTCTCTTTCTGTCTCTCTGTCTCTCTGTCTGTCTGTCTGTCTGTCTGTCTCTCTCTCTGACTCTCTCTCTGCTTTTCTCTGTCTCTACTATCCCCTCTCCTCCCCTCCCCATGCCCTAAATAAACCCTGTTCTATACTATACTCATCCTGAAGCTGGTATGTCAGGGGGAAGGGATGCCTCAGCATAGGCCAGCAGAGATAGTCCCTTCCCCCATCTCTGCCCCTGCACCATACCTTACCTCTACCAAACATATCCCTGGCTTCTCTTTCTTTCCTTCCTTCCTTCCTTTCTTTCTTCCTTTCTTTCTTTCTTTCTTTCTTTCTTTCTTTCTTTCTTTCTTTCTTTCTTTCTTTCTTTCATAAAACACAACTAGTCTTTGTTCTAGGTTGGCAAGCACCCCATCTAATAATTATCACTTACACAGTGTCTCGTCCATGTTATGCATGGACCAGAGTAACAAGAAGCCTAATAGTTTATTGAATCCAGGCGTGGCCTGATATGAGCAACAATTATAGAAAGGATGGGCTGTTATTTACTGAAAGTCCACAGGCTGGTGGCATCTGTTTATGGATGACATGTGTGATTTCATCAGTCCTCAAGTAATGCATGGACACTTGGCACCAAAACAGTTAAAACCTTTGTTGAAAACATAGAGATGAGACGTTAAAAATCCATATTGATCAGTAATTTTGATAGAAACATGTTTTAATAAAAACTTCACAGGGAGACAAAGAAAGGTGAGAGAAAATTAAATGTCAGAAGCGAGGCTGGGCCTGAAAATTAGACTGCCAGGATTTCAAGTTCAGATTACCACTAGGAGCACTGTGAATGCCTGCATGTTTTCTTAAGCTTTCTAAGCAAGAGATGGCAACCTTATAGGGTTATCTTAAGAGTCATTCAGCATTGGGCCTGGCATTTAATAAGCATATGGTCAGTCGTCATTTCATTGTTATGATTAGTTGAGATAATTTAGATGATATTTTGGAGGATAAAAAGGAGATACTCAGCATGGTGGTATATTTTCATAGTCCACCAGAAAGTTTTGGAAATAGGGCAGTGGGATCTTGAGTTTGAGGCCAGCCACTGGGCTTCATATGACAATCTTCTCCCAAAGCAAGCATAAAAAGGAGAGGCGTGGTGATCATTGTTAATTGCCAATCTCTCCAACTCCAGAATCACCTATGAGGCAGTTCTTTTGGCAAACCTCTGCATGGTTATCTAAGTTATGTTAGCCTCAGTGTAAGCCTGTGGGGAGATAATATTGATTATAATAATAATTGATGTGGGGAGACCCATCTTTAAAAAAAACCAAAAATTTATGTATGTATGTATTTATTTAGTGTGTATACACACATGTATTTGTGTGTGTGCGTATTTGTGTATGTGTATATATAGGTATATGCAGGCTACTTGAAAGTATAGAGATCAGAGGACAAACTTGCAAGAGCAGATTCTCTCCTTTTACCACAGAGGTCCTAAAGATTGAACCCTGGCATTACCTACTTAGCCAATTCACTGGGTGTAGAAGACCCGTTATAACTGTAGGCAGGCCTATTCTTGATGCTGGAGATCCCAAGTTTATAGATAGAGAAAGCAAGCTGAGTATTACTCTTTGTTTGTTCTTCTCGCTTTTTTTGTGGATACAGTATGACCAGCTTCTTTGAATCCCTGCTGTCTTGGTTTCTCAGTGTGAGGGTCTATATCCCTGAACTGTGAGGAAACAAACCCATAAAAATCCTTACCTTCCTTAAGCTGCTTTTATCAGGATATTTTATTCCAGTTCTAGGAAAGGTGATGAAGACAGAACAAGATAAGCCATGTACATATCATTACAGAGACCAGACAAAGAAACTTTTTAGAAAGATCAGACACAATATCACAAAATATAAATATTTTAGTTAGACATAGAAAATGCAGGCAGACACTCTTGCTTTCCATTCCCTGACCATTGCATAGACCATGATGAGAATATTACCATTTTTTTCAGATCTTAGACAGAACAGTGCTTAGTATGAAACAACAAATTGAGACTCAGTTAGATTATATGCTCACAACATAGATCACTTTCTACACTATATGTGTAGAGTTTTTGTTTCTCTAAACACTAAGTCAGTAATCAGTTCTGCAGCAGACACCAGCGGGGCTCAGAACTTAACTCAATTCTGACATTCTCTGCCTGGAGATAGTATCAGGTCTCAGGGTAAAGACTCAGTTGCCAAACTGTTCCTTTTATTTTTATCTGTCAGGGATACACACCAGCCTTCAGATTGTCTTATCTATGTTTCTGTTTGACTATGAGTCACCACAACCCCTTCATTCATTTGACTGTAGCTCACAGAATTTAGGGATACATACACATACCTGTATTATAAGGGGTATTATAAGAGACACAAATGGAAGAGCTGAGGTCTGAGAATGTAAAGAAAGCTTCTATGTTCACTTTAGGGCTGTATCATCCAGGGACTTCTGTAAGTTTAACTACCTAGAAGCTCTCTGAGCCTGGTTTCTTTACAGTTTTGTTGTTGTTGTTGTTTAAATTTCTTTTGTTTGGTTGTTTGTTGGGTTTTTTGTTTGTATGTTTTTTTGTTTTGTTTTGTTGTTTCTGGTTTTTTTGTCAATTTCATTTTGTATCTAATACCAACAGACTACCTAGGAAAACCAGCCCCGCATGCCCATAGAGACTGTCTCATTATTTCCTTTGTAGTATTGTTTCCTCTTAAACAACAGGACAGGACCATTTTTGAAATGGAGGTAGGGATAGAATCTTAACTCTCAAACAAGCCAAATGATGTTGGGCAAGATCAGAGTTACAGTGACCTGCTTTGAAACAGAAATTGTATTCTTTGGCTGCTCTTTCAAGTATAAATAATAAGCAAGAATGGAAACCCATAGCACTCATACATGCACGGGTGTACACACACATACCACACACACACACACACACCCTCCCTCATCTTCGTCATAGGCATATATTCTCACACACAAAAAAGAATAATTTTTCTTTTCGACAATTGAATAAAATAGCCCATTCTTATATGCAAAATTATTTTAAAAATTAAAATATCAGTTTCTAAATCAAAAATGTTAGAACAAATATTTACAAGCAAGGAATTTAAAAGAAAATGGAACTACTGTATGAATGAAGATATACGAAGCTGTACTGCCTATGGATTCCTTACAACTGGGGAAATATTTAAAAAGTAGTTATTAACTTGTGGTTTTATAATCTACTATGGGATTATAGTATGACAGTTCTAGAAAGTTCTTAAAAAACAAACACGCAAAAGCCTACAACAACTAAATCAGTAGCTTCTTAACAGGTCTGTGGCAAAGAAGACAGGTTTTAGAAGTCTTCTTTACTGCCAAGCATCACATTATAAAACCTCTGCATTAAATGCCTACCACAAAAAAACTGATAGAAAATTTGAGTGGGTTAAATTATAACTTAGGTGGGAAAAGATCTACATATTTATGTATGGTGCCAATTTTGTGACTTTTATTTATTTATTGTTTTTTTCTAGAGTTGGTAATTTACAAATCTAGGAATTATATTTTGTAACAGAAAAGAAGCACCATAAAATGGGAAGTAAATGGGACTTGCCTTAGAAAGCCCGACCTTAAGTCTCAGCACGGATACCAGTGCTTTGCCTCCTCAACCCCATCTTAATCAGATGTTTCACCAGCTGTCAGGGAAGTAGCTGAAGTTCTCAGTTCCCCAGTTCCCCAAGTGTCAGCTGTACTCTGACACAGCAAGTGTTTGTCGCAGCGCTTTCATGTGTCTTCTCTAAACTTTCTTGTCAGGGTCTCCCTTACCTATGGTCCCCATAAAGTTATGACTAGTTCTATTCCAGCCATTGGCTTGAGCTTTTTCTGTTGCTTTTAGTCTCCATGGGTTGCTCCCTGCATCCCTGCTTCCCTTCCTGTGCCCTTTTAGGCAACCTTCCTAGACAATGTTTCTCACTGTTGGACTCTCTCCCCAACCAACCTCTCTCTCTCAAAGAGAGAAGGGGAGGGGGAGGGCAAGAAGAGAGAGAGAGAGAGACAGAAAGAAAGAGACAGACAGACAGACAGACAGACAGACACACACACACACACACACAGAGAGAGAAAGAGAGAGACAGAGATAGAGAGAGACAGAGAGACAGAGAGAGACAGAGACAGAGAGACAGAGAGATACAGAGATAGAGACAGAGAGACAGAGAGAGACAGAGAGAGACAGAGACAGAGAGACAGAGAGAGACTTATAGCTCATCTCTGTGCATCTATAAGACATACTGAGTGAGTTCTGCCCTTCACTACTAAAACCTGCTACAGCCATTCATCTTTGGTCCACATCCTCTTCCACTGCATACACTGAACTTCAGGAACACATTAAATTTTCCATGAGCCAAATGTAAGTCCTTTCCTCTTGGCTTGGAATTAGAAGCTTATCTCCTTACCCTTTCTGTTTTGAAACGTGGCTTCAGCCATTTCAAAAGATCTGCTCTTGAAAAACAAACAACCAAAAAAAAATCTTCCTTTAATCTTTAGGCTTTTAGGCTACTTTGAAATATGTTACGTATTTGTGTGGGGATCTCCCTTTGAACTTACTTTGTCTTAGTCACATTTTATTATGTTTCTATATCTGGTTAAAGGTACATCTCACATTTCCTCAGTTACACTGACAGAAGGATGCCTCTTTCCCCAGCCTTGTCTCTCTTCTCTTTCACTTTTGAGGATGTCTAATAGGAATCAGAGGGTGAAGACACTGGGAGACAGTTCAGAAGAGATGGTATGCAGGAGATGGTGCACAGGAGACAAATGCTTGGGTTTTGTGGAATTCTATCAATTGTCCCAAATGGGAAAGCTCCATGTGGACCGGCCAGAAATATGGCCACCATGTCACTATTGCTCGTTATACCAAGTTGATGATTCCCTTCAAAGTTTCCTGAGTAAAAGTTACATTTCAACAGTATGAGAGCTTTTGGGTAACTTTATTAATCTGTGGGTTTCTGCATCCTCTAATTTATCACCTTGGAAAATAAGGTGTTGTTGTTGTGATTGTTCAGTTCATCTCTAGAGTCAGCACACATTCAGTAGAGACCTTTTTGAATGGGAACGAGGGCTAAGTTGAAACTAAGTTTAGGCATGTTTGAATAGCTCAATTTAGAGACCCTAAGAAAACTCGTCTTCTTTCTGGAATTCCTAGAATACCTGCAGGCATTCTGAAAGGCAGGCATTCAATCTGATGAAGATCTAGTACAATCTTGCCACCAAGACTTCTAGAAAGTTCAATGGCTTAGCCTGCTAGAAACTAGAGCTTCGTGAAGCATCCAGAACAGAAGAAAAGGTTGATTATTTTGATGGCTTTTTGGTTGCCTGTTTTGTATTTGAGACAGTTTCACTGTGTAGCTCAGTGTGCCTTGGAGTCAGCTGTGATGTTCTGCCTCTGACTCCTTAACACTAGGATTAAAGGCTTAGCATCAGTTAAGGAGCCCTTTCCTTCAACTCCTTAAAGGATTCTTTGCTTTGATGCATCCTGGAGGTGGAATATCAGCTGCCACATTTGAGACTTCTGTAATTTCTAATGAAATAAGAACATACAAGTATGAGGAATTGACAAAAAACTTTATATTTGGTAAAAACTTGAAGTTTTTGACTAAGTGTAATGATTACATGTCAAATATTACAAAAATACTTTAGCAATATTTCCTTGAAAATTCTATAGGCTTTTTCCTGTTGGGCAGCCAAGTAGCTGATGCATAATCAGTATTCCAGGTTTTTTTTTTCAGCCTGTTCTTCAGTAGGGCACTTCAGTTGCTTCCTGAAAAATGACAATCAGACATTTTTATAAAGAGGAGTAATAACATATAGTATATGTTAAAATATGTGTTATTAATTTTAAGCCTTAAAATATTTCATGGTTTGGCTAATAAGGTAAAAGTATATATACAATTACTTCAAAATTTACAAATTTTTCATTAAAATCAATAATACTTTTTGGTGTAAATGCATATAGAGTTATGATATATATACATGTTTTTATGGTCTTTGTAGATATTGGCATTTATTCTAGGGCTCCGCCCCACAGTTACTTGGCAACAGCCAGATATGCCTGACTCACTATAAAAGGGGCTGCTTGCTCCCTCCTCACTCTCTTAATCTTTTGCTCTCTTGCTCTTACCCTCTTCCCCCTCAGTCCCTTCTCCCCATTCCCCTCCTCCTCTCTCAACATGTTCATGGCCAGCCTCCACTCCTCTACACTCTCTCTCACATCTCTCTCTCCCTCCATACCTCTCTCCCTCCCTGTCTCTCTCCCTCTGTCTCTTCTCTCTCTCTCTGTCTCTCCTATCTCACAATGAAAAGTCATAAAAACCTAGTTTTGCAATGCATTATGGGAATTAAATTTTTATGTTAATTATAAATGTTTATTTAATAGCAAAGTGGAAGTCATTGACTTTTTTTTTTGAAAAAGTCATAGAAAAGACTCAATGACTATATAAGCTAATTGAAAACAGAATTTTTTTTTAAACTGGCAAAATATCAAAAATTGTTATGGACAGCCAGGATGACTTTGAAAGATAATTGAAAATCAAACCGTTTAATTACCAGTCAAAAAATGTTCTTAACCAATGTACTTATAAGTTGTATTTCTTTTTAACTATTAAAAATTTTTGAAAAAAAATCTGTTCTTGTATTAAAATTCTGGAGATACAGCATCAGACCTAAACCCGAGTTGTGCAACTTGCCTGTTGTTGTTTACCTAGACACACCTATGATCCCTCAGTTTCAGCCCCACTTTCTTCTCTTTTTTTTTGACTATGTATTCAGCTGTGAGAAGACCATAGTGGTGTCTGCCACTAGCAGGTAATCCATGCAAGGACTCTCCCTCATAACCCAGGAGTTGTTTCAGTCTCTCCTTTTCCTAGAAGCAGCATCACAGTGACTGCTCATCCTGGCTTCCTTTACAAAATCCAATCTTGACATTTTTATTTGAATATTTCAGTAGTCTTAATTACTGCCCCGCTTCAGCTTCTCTTCAGTTTTATTAGTAATATATACTATTATTACTATTAGTAATTACTATTATATTAGTATGTTTATTATTAATATATACTATTTTATTAGTAATATATACTTATGTGATGCCTTCTCTTCATTAATCTGACCCAATAGAAAGTTTTCATCTTTTACATCAATCATAAACTGATTTATATCTGCCAACCCTCTAAGCCCCTGACTAATTAACATTTCCATTCTAAGTCAGAGCTGAGTGCTTACTCTCCTTTGAAGAGTTAATGTCAATTCAAGTGTATTTTTCCCACCCATACTACATAAAGTATCCACTGTTCTAGCTGCTTAAAGTTTAATGAAATATATATTTTGAATGTGAAGTCAACAGAAGCGCATAAAAGTCTCTTGTAATTATGGGATTGACGAGATCAAGGAATTGGGGAAAATGTTACACAGAATGGGAAGGAAAAGGGAAGACTCAGGAAGCAGATTTTGAGTCAACCCCAGAGAATGCTGAAAGAGGTAGGAGCACTTGAGAAGTAGAAGAACATTGTCTAGATGGAGAGAGTATGTGGAGTTGACTGACTGAATTTACTTATGGATTGCTTATTTTCAGTACACATGTTTAATAAGTTTAGCACTGAGCTATAGAGTTGCCAGCCTTGGAATTTAGAATACTATGAAACCAGTCTTTAAAACTGTTTCTTAGTCTTTGGTCTTGATTGCAGTTTGTATACAGTGAGGCTTGGCAGTCATTGTTTAATAGGTTTTCTCTGCCAACAAAATAAGCCAATTTAGGTCAAATTGGGAGTAAAAAGGCAGATTTATTTGCTGGTAACTCTCAGGTGGGTTCAGTGACATCACGGGACATCATGTAAAGAGGCCATGCAGGCAGAGAAACAGAGTGGAGTAGGCATGGAGAAAAATCCAGAAAGAAAGAAAGAAAGAGAGAGAGAGAGAGAGAGAGAGAGAGAGAGAAAGAAAGAAAGAAAGAAAGAAAGAAAGAAAGAAAGAAAGGAAGGAAGGAAAGAAAGGCCAAAATGTCTGAATTATACAGGGAGGCCTCTGAGGGAGGGAAAGACTAGTCCCTGGGTTGGAAAGTTCAGAGTTGGGTGTGCCAGCCTTGCACTGTCACAGGTAGGGACTGAGGGATGCTGGGAGAACCTGGAGGCCAGCTCTGCTTTGATATGTTAAATAGGCATGTCAGCTGCTTATTCCGGGTCTGAAAGCCAAGACTGTTATCACCGTATGTTCTTGTGCTTTAAAAAGTGCAATCTAATGATAATTCAGAGGGTAAAAGTGAGTGAGTTCTTGAGGAATGGTTTTAGAAGCTAATGCAGTGAGTGAGGAGAGCTTTTCATGAAGAGAATACAGCGAGAAGACTTTGAACATGAAAAGATACGAGGCATTGTGGTCTGATGAAGATGGTGAACAACTCATGATGGATGTAGAGTTAAAGGGAGAAAAAAAAAAAAACGAAGTCTAAGTACGAACCAGAGGGGTCAGGAAAGCATGCTATCATTAGCTGAGAAGAGGTAGGCGTGGGCAGGTGGTATATGAGGACTCAGCGCTGAATACATTTAGATGAAAATAGATCCTTTCCTACACCCACTCTCTTTGCTCCTAATTTTCTCTCTCTGTATAAATTGTAGACATTTTATGCAATACTCCCAGGCTTCACATGCTGCTTATGAGTGACATTCAACACCATTTAGAATCATTGTAGATCAGAAAGACTTCACTTTCTTTTAATCCCTTCCAATTCACTATCTGTCTACCTGTCACATCTGCTCCTAGCATCATTCTCAGCAAGTCATACCTTGATGTTACTCAAGCCAAGCCAATTAGAGCCCTGTGGCAGTTCACAGATAAGCATGTGTCTCAATCCAGCTCAGTGACTTGGCTGTGGTATTAAGCTGCAGGATCTGTTGAGGAGCGTGTCTGTGTTATTCATTAATTGGTTGCTGGATTGTATACCATAAATATAGGGGTGTCGGGACTTAGCCACAAAGATTAGGAAGAAGAGCTAGCCTAGCAGTGAAGTTACCGCTAAGTAGAACAGAGCCAAGAGGTAGAGAAACATCACCTGAGTCCTTGACTCTGCTGTGGCAGAAACCAGACCACTGCTGGATCTCTTAGTTAACTAGTTAGTTGCATAAGCCAGTTCAAGTTTCCTTGGGCCTTTGTAACATTTGAAGAGTTCTGTGATTACCTTCATCTCTTTACCCCCCAACTCTTGGATTCCAACACATAATGTCAATATCATTTTCATAGAGTTATCTTGTCTGCCATTGAGTTTGGACTTCTCTTTGCACCTCCAGTGGTGCCAGACCCAACGGCTGTGCAAAGAGCTTTTGCTCAGGAAATACTTGCTGTTTGTTCTTTGTGACCCTGGAGATACAGGTTACATATGAAATGAATAGCAACTGTGCTTACCTATGGTTGTGTTCAAAATGAAAACTGCAGCCATAAATACTTCCAAGAGCAGTAGTCTTCCTACAAGACACCCTGTTACGACAGCCAGTGTCTGGACAGGTGTACCCACAGAGGGTGCTTTGCTGTGTCCACTGCTGCTGCTGCCACTGCTGGTGCTACTTCCGCTGCCACCAGGGACAGTCTGGGCTGACAGGCTGAAGGGTCTAGATTCCACACGGACAGCATTATCCAGGACAAACTCAATTTTATAATTTTTTCCTAGGGTGAAAACCATTGTAGTGGTTGACTTCTCTGTTCTGGATCAGTTCCCATTTAGTTTTTATTGGCCTCAAATTCGTGACTAATTTCTAATAAAGTATGTTTGTAAATGGAGTCAAGAGGCGGAGTTTGAGTGCAGAGAGGAATTAAGAAGTCCTCAGAACTTAAGTCTGCATCTAACCACAGGCCTGGGATGCAGTTTTCTCCCTAGGCAGGTGAATCTGGGATGTGTGAAAAGCTACCAGAGCAAGTAGACAGTAAGTAAGTAAGTAAGTAAGTAAGTAAGTAAGTAAAGGAAGGCATCCTCCATGACTTCTGTGCCAGGTTCCTGATTTAAGCTCTTGCCTGGACTTTCCTAAGAGATTATTATCTAGGCATGTAAGCTAAAAAGGAACTTTTCCTCCCCTACATTGCCATTGGTAGTGGTGTTTATTGTAGCAACACGAAACAGCAACTAGTTTATGGAACTCAAGGCAACCTATGTATATATTTTCTCCTTTTCCTTAGCTTGCAGAAAGTCCACAGCCAACTTCCCAGCTCAGCTCTGAATCCCTGAAATAGATTATTTAAGCACCACAAGTATACTTCCTCTTAAATAAAAAGGGCACATATTAATTTTTGTTATTAAATGTAACACATTTACTGAGAAAATATGGAGCAATAACAGACAAGAGGAGAATATAAATCATGATGCGTTTTTTATATACGATCTCAAATTATGTTTAAATTTCTCAGCATCTGTTTCCATCAGCTGATGCATGAAGCCTCTCTGTCTAGGCTTCAGTTTGTAACCATAAAGAGTCTCATTAATAGTGTCAAGGGTTGGCTATCTCCTATGCGGTGGACATTGAGTTGGGCCAGTCATTGGTTGGCTATTCCTTTAAGCTCTGCTCCATCTTTATCATTGCACATCTTGAGCCATAGAGATCAAGAACACCAAAAGAAACCCTACAGAGCCAACTAACTTGACTCCCCATGGGGGCCCCCAGAAATTGAAGCTTGGTCTTCTTATGAGTTCTCTATCGGTTGGAGTAGGGGCTGTCTTTGACTTGGACTCTGTTGCCTGTCTTTGGACCCCTTTACCCTAGCTAGTGTCCCTTGTATGGTTTCACTGAAGTAGATGTGCCTAGTCCTAATTAAACTTAACGTGTGCCAAAATGGTTTGGTATGAGGATGGAGGGGATCATATTCTCTGAGGAGAAGGGAAGCAGGGAATAGGGAAAGAGATCTTGGCCTGGGACTGGGAGAAGAGGAGGGAGGGGGCTGTGATTGGAATGTAAAGTGAATAAATAAATGAATTAATGGGGAAAAAAGAAGAAAGCCCAACATTTAAGGGATTCATATGTGTCAATTAATAATTACACAAATGAGGCTGGAGAGATGGCTCAGTGGTTAAGAGCACCGACTACTCTTTCAGAGGTCCTGAGTTCAATTCCCAGAGACCACATGGTGGCTCACAACCACTGTAATGGGATCTGATACCCAGTTCTGGTGTCTGGGGAGGGCAATGGTGTACTCATATACATTAAATAAATAAATAAATAAATAAATAAATAAATAAATAAATCTTTAAAAAAAGTAATTATGCAAATGGAATCAGAAGAGTTATAGTAACAAAATAAAAGGTTATTTTTCTTTGGTAAAATAAATAAATAAATAAATAACCATTATTTTCATTTATTTTTATATATTAACTGTATTTTATAAGGGAGACTGTATTCAGAAAAAGCAGACTATAGCATTCTGATTATTACAACTTATTGACCAAAGAATTTATTTTGTCCACTCAAAGAAAATGCAGGTCTCTTTACCATAGAGATATATGAGGATCTAAAATGGTCCATTTACCTGTTCTGTGAAGAGTGAGGTCTGTATAGTTGGCCCAACAGGTGCTAAATGGGATTGTTGTATTTCCACTAAGGCCACCAACTTGATTGTTATTGGAGTCCTTTAGGAGAGCCTTCAAAGTAAGTGATGTAATTCCAACTGATACACAGTTACCCTCAAGAAAAAAAAAAGCAGTGGAGAATTATAATAAATGTCCTGACCTAGCTCCTCAAAAGAGATAAACTATTTTTAAATGTCTATTACAAAGTTAAAATCTATACAAGATCCTGACCTCACAGAAAGAGGTCTTGAACATGGACAGAAAAGCACATTCATTTTAAGGAACCATTTGGGAAAATAGAAGAGGCTATCCACAGGTATTGGTTCAACTTCCACATTCAAGCTGCCAGAGAGCCAAAGCCCTTCACTCAAAGACAAGGGGAGCTACAACTCACCTCAGGATCTACTGCCTTTACTGAGGGCTGCTGAGGAAAGGGCTGTCCCGGGTGTGCTGCCACTGGCTGAGTAACTACTGAGAGTGAAGACACAAGGGCCAGGTAGTGCACAGGAAATGCAGACCTTTCAACTGGCTGGGCAGTCACCTAGCATGGACAGAGGAAGGAAGTGGTCTTTCCAGGAGCAGCTGCATTTCACAGCAAACTCAGCCAGGCTAAGAGCAATAGTTTATTTAAAACAGTAGATTCAACATGTAAAATAAACATTGTTGTAAAATTTCCTTTAGATCAAAGCCGCAAAATCATTAAAAATATTCCAAGCAAAATACATGTGAAAAACTAAATTTTAGAAGGCAAGAAATCATGTTCAATGCCAACCCCCTCAGTGTGTGTGTGTGTATGTATGTATATATGTATGTATGTATGTATGTATGTGTATTCCTATAGACATATGTGCCTATAAAGGCCAGAGGAGGATGGAGGATGAAAGATATAGGGTAAAAGAATGTCCTGCCCTATCACTTTCTACCTTACCTGCTAGGGACCAGGTCTCTCCCTAAACCTGGAAATAATTGTTTTTAAGACTGGTTAATAAGCCATAATAACCGCCCTGTCCCCTCACTTAGTCCAGCCCAGGGCTACAGGTATTTTTGGCCATACCTAGCTTTTAATGTGGATGACAGAGATCGAAATTCAGGTCCCCTTGTGTATTTGTTAGTTATATGTCAAGTTGACACAAGCTAGAGTCATTTGGGATGAGGGATTCTCAGTTGAGAAAATTTCACCATAATATGGGCCCATAAGAATGTCTGTTAAGAATTTTCTGATTCTTAAATTTCATTCAATTTAATGATTGACATGGGAGCTACTCCGCCCACTGTGGATAATCGCCTTGAACTTTTTAAGGAAGCATACTGAGAACGCCATGAGGAGCAAGCCAGTAAATGACATTCCTCTGTAGCCTCTGTTTCAGTTCCTGCCTCCAGGTTTCTGCCTTGAGTTCCTACCCAACTCCCCTTTCTGACAGACTACAACCATATGCTGAAATAACACATTACCCAGCTCCAAGTTGGTTTTTGCCATGGTCTTTTATCACAGCAATAAAAACCCTAACTAAGAAACATGCTTGCACTGTAAGAACTCTGACTCATTGAGCCATACCCCAGCTATCATTTTTTTTTATTTCTTAAGCTACATTATTACCATTTTAGTTAGCCCATACAAATGAACTAGAAAAACATGCTATCTAAATTTCTGTTATGAATATAAAGAGTATTTTAATTATTAAAGAAACCCCACCATTTAAAATAAGATAAAATAGCAGAGCTGAGTTGTACGTGTGGTCCCCTGATCTCCATTATCTGGCTTGGGGCTCACCCTGCTATCCTAAGGAGCCTTATGTAACCCCAAAAGATCCTGCTTCCCCAGGAAGGCCTGTGGAGGACCCAGGCATAACCAGTTTGTAACTCTCTCCCACCAATGCTTTGCCAGTTGGGTCCATCTGGTGCACAGCCAGCGTAGGTAATTTGTGAGATACCTCCATTGTTTGACCCACTGATCTCCCTGACTTCCCAAGGAATCCAGCTGGCATCAGGATCATCTAGTCAGCACCAGGGAAACCTGGATGGCTAGAGGACTTCACAAGAACACAATCAACTAGAGCCAGGGCAATATGGCACCACCAGAGCCTCACCATCCTATTACAGCAAGTTCTGGATATCCTAACTCAGATGGACCTTAAATCCAATATTACACAGATGATAGAGGCTTTTAAAGAGGAAATGAATAAGCCCCTTAAAGAAATGCAGGAGTATACAAACAGGTGAAGGAAATAAATAAAACTGTCCAAGAATTGAAAATGGAAACAGAAACAATAAAGAAAACAGAAACTGAGACAAACCTGGAGATAAAAAACCCAGGGAAAAGAACAGGAACTACAGACACAAGAATCATCAATAGAATATAAGGTATGGAAGAGAAAATCTCAGGTGTAGAAGATACGCTAGGAGAAATTAATACATCAGCCAAAGAAAATGTAAAATCTAAAAACTTCATGACACAAAATTTGGGACATTCAGGAAATTTGGGACATTATGAAAAGGCAAACACTAAGAATAATAGGAATAGAACAAGAGGAAGATTCCCAGTCCAAAGGCCCAGAAATCATCTTCAACAAAATTACTGGAGGAAAATTCCCTAATCAAAATAAATAAATAAATAAATAAACAAACAAACAAATAATAAAAATAAAAAAATAAAAAAGAACAGACATAACACTTACAAAAACACAAAAAGATTGGATCAGAAAAGAAAATCCTCCTACCACATAATAATCAAAGCACTAAATGTGCAGAACAAAGAAATAATATTAAAAGCTACAAGAAAAAAAAATGCCAACTAACATATAAAGGCAGACCTATCAGAATTACAGCTGAGTTTTCAACAGAGACTCTAAAAGCCAGAAGGGCCTGGGTAGATGTCTCGCAGATTCTAATAGACCACAGGTGTCAACCCAGACTACAATATTCAGCAAACCTTTCAATTACCATAGATGGAGAAAACAAGATATTCCAGGACAAAACCAAATTAACAGTATCTTTCCATTTAAAAAGATAAAATAGGATTTTATACTAGTTGTGTGGTCTTACCTTAACCCAGCCAGAATCAGTTGGTTGGGGGATAGGGCTGGTGACAGACATGGAAGAAATATTGAATCCAAGGATAGTACTAACTTTTCCTAAGATGACAGCTTGTCCAAGAGAGCCAGTAATTTCCTGCAGCTCAGACAATTGCATTTGACCTATGCAAATAGGGGAAAAGCATTAGGTCATTTGGATTACAAGAACATAGAATTGTGACAACATGGGAAAGTTTTAACTTCAGTATTGTTTGTATGCTTCATCATATAGACTACTAAGACGTTAGTACCCCAAAATAATAAGATAGTCATAATAATAAACTTTGGTGAAAGGAAGAACTCAAGAGAATGTTATAATAGAGAATTTAAGATAGGAAGAAATAAAGGCACACACACACACACACACACACACACACTGACTGAAAGTATATGAGAGAATGTATCTCCTGGTTCAAACTTCCCCACATCATTCTTTGTTTGAAGCGAAGTATTATTAGCCTTTACTGTCATAACACATCACTTTTTTAGAATAGAATATTTTTAGAACTCCACCCCATTATTAGTATGTGCATTAATAACTTGCTAAAGTTGTCAGGTTCCTAACAACCCATTACCTTCTTTGGACATCTGGCAGTTTTGAAGATTGTTTTTCAGACTGCACATACTTTCCGTTCTCTCTTCCTTTCATGGTAGACCTAGGATTTCCTCTTAAACCCACTGCACCCCTGACAAGGATTGCTACTTTATCAACTGGCACCTCCATATTCCTTTTGTCAGAGTCTGATACTTTCTCTTGATTTCTTCTCCACTTCTCTACCATATCATATTTAATAATATGGGAGTTTTCAACTCTTTGTTCTTATTGTCAAAATCCTAGCCAAAATCAGTGGTTATGAAAATAGATTTAAAACTGACTTTCCAGTTTCCACCTTATTCTACACATTGCAGTCAGAGTGCCAGAGTGTTTTTTTTTAAACCAGTGTAGCCAGGATGTTTTAAAGATACTGCAACTTAAAAAAAAATCTGACATCTTTCACATCCTGAGCCTTTGGGAAGAAATCACCAACTTTCTTCCATTAAGAATAAACTAGAAAGCTTAGTGTGCTGGGCAACATTGGCCAGCGAGCCTACATGACACATTGGAACCCACACTCAGAATTTTCAGGTTTGAAAACTTGCTTATGTGACTCAAATTCCAGGATAAAGGCTGAGTCTTACAGATTCATCCCTGGCTCCTATCTCTTTCCAGACCTCTTCTCCAAGAAGATCTCCTAATGTAAGTTTTTCTATGGTCTATAGTAGAAAATACCAAGGTGCATCATCCCGTGTCCTCTGTCCCTTTATGCTCACTGGTTCTCAGCACAGTAGCAGTTCCAATCTCTGCAGTACAGCTAGTGGGTTCTTCTATTTCTGCTGACTGCCATCTCAACACTGAAAGCCTTGACAATGAAAGCTTCTTCCTGACCCGAGGACTCCGCCCATGCAGAGGTTTCCTCAGCACCTATGCTATCTCTTTTTAGTGTGCTTGACACTGGGTGAGTGCTAAATACTTATGTGTACATCCTGGATACCCTGACAGTATGTGAAAGCTGTATGACTATGTGGCCATCTTTCTTTTTGCTTCTCCATATCTTTCTGTGATTCTCTATTCTAGGACACGTTGAAGGGCTTTCCTTGAGATGTTTTGAAAACATATCAGCTTGCTTTTCCTTATGCTCCTATGTTCCATGATCTTAGACCTGTATCTTATATTATATTTTCCAGTGTTTATCTGGTATTGCTACAAGAGGGTGACTAATCTACCTATGTACAATGGGTTTACTGAAATTCCTTGGTTAAATCCACAGATAAGTGGAACCAAGTAAGTAAGTCACACTGAGACCACAGCACTGACAATATAAGTCCAAGGAAGTTCAGAGTTGAAGATGGGAAGTCAGCTAGGACTCCTGACAGACAACATCATAGAAGTCATTGCAGCAGCGTAAGCCCAGGCTTTCTCTGTTCTAAGCAACAGAGTTTCATTGGCAGCTTTCTCTTCTAATTGACTATTTATTCTTTTTTCACACTTTATCAATAAACTATGATGTCACTTCCTTAATTTAATCTATTTTCACACTTTATCAATAAACTATGATGTCACTTCCTATTAAGTCAAGTCTTTTTGTATAATGTATTAATAAGCAGCTCCATAACTTTTCAACAAGTTATTATTTTATAAGTAGGGAAGTAAAATAATTTGTAGGCCATTAGGGTTCTTGATATATGGGTAGTAGAATTCCCTGAGTCCTGGTTAACTAGGCCATGCTAGGTTTATTTATGACTTTAGACTTAATCACATTTCTTTGTTGCAAAGTCTGATACCCATACCTGTGGTAGAATTGCTTAAGAACCGAGCGGGAGCAGCCCCAATCTCAAATTCCACTATGCGTCCCGTGGATCTCTTCCTTCGCAGACTCGCTCCTATTATTCTGCTGACACGGATTTTGTCACTTGGTATTTTTAGGAACAAGGCAAGATTTCTAACCAGATTATGTGAGCTAAAAAACTCATCTGCTGTTATTGCTGGCAGGTGGAAAGATACAAAGATGACGGTGGCAGTGTGGACCTCCACAGGTGTAGTTCCTTTCAGCAAAAGGTACAGCATCTGGTAGGTTCTATCAAAGTAGTTTTCACCAGGGACAGTGGAACCCAAGTTAGGAAGGGATTGTTCTACAAAGGAAAACACAGGCCAAAACAGCACATTTAAATATATTGTTATTAGCATAATGGCCACATAGTGATTAATATTTATAACTACAAAAAGCTCAATTTTGTAATTTTCAGAACAAAGCATACACATTAAAAACAAAATTACTTATAAAACTAACTTGCAAAGTTAGTCTTCAAAATAATGCCATTAATACCCATCTTATATAAAATTTATTTCTAAAAAATTAACTATAGTCACAATATAAATGAGAAAGCAAACTAATTGTAAGCCTATGAATTACTGTGGTAGAATTGCTTAAGAACAATGGCCTATAAATTATTTTACTTCCCTACTTATAAAATAATAACTTTAAAACACATTCTGAGTTTTAAAGCCATGGTGAAGGAATTTGATAATTTAAAAGTATAAGTTTAATGGGCTTCTAATTTATGCAGTGCTAGATGCCAATTCTTAAAAGAGCATTTATAATTTAATATTTCTATTTTTACTGAAAACAGAGGCCATGTAATAAAAGTGAAGGATCCAATAAAACATCTCAGAGGAATCTTAAGCCAATGAAATGGGATTACATGCTAGCTTGTAAAATCTATGATTAATCAAACAAATTCTGCTTGGAAACTGGATTTTGCAAAACTGAAGTTTGCGTGTGTGTGTGTGTGTGTGTGTGTGTGTGTGTGTGTTTGCGCACACGCGCGCATGTGTGTGTATGTGTGTGTGTGACAGTATCAACATAATTAAGAAGTAACAAATCTCTAATTTTAAGCCCCAAAGGCTGACATGCATCATGGTGGTAGAATAAATTATACAGCTCCAAAGTGTACTTCACTGTGTGAATCTAAAGAATGTGCTTTGTGTTGCAAAGTGGATATGAGTTCATACTCCTGATAATGATGCCTGTGCCATCCATCTTAGTTAACCTTTTTATATTATTGCAATACGAAGGATCTAGAGATCAAGATAATAGAGAATTTCAGGTAAGCTTCAAATATAGAGAAGCCTGTGACACAAGGACATTCTGCATTCAATGTGCTAAAGCTTTAACGAATTCATGCTGAAACAATGCTTAATTTTATTTTAATCTTTGGCTGGAGAAGTGATTTATGTGACACCCTTTGGTTTGAGCCTCATAAACAATCTGATAACACTTATTCACAGTTTTGTTAATCTCTGAAAAGGCATCTGTGCTATTGTTTTTCAGCTTTGTCTCCATATTAAAGTCTGCTGATTGTAATATCTCTTATTTTCCTCACTTTGAATGATAGTGCTTTGTACCATACATGTTTCATTGAGAGTTAACTCTCTATGAACACTGAGCCGTAGGTAGATGCCATCATTTGTATTTAAAAGGTTAGTTTATAAAGAGGCATTGCAGTAGAACCATCAAGGGCATGCATTCAAGAACTAGGCAATATTTTCAAGCCCTTGCTTGTCTGTTCTGGCTTTGAGACTGCTATGAACTGAATTACATCCTCCTGAGACTCCTGTGTTGAAGCCTTAATTCTCTGTTTGAAGGTATTTGTAAATGGAGCTCTCTGGAGGAAAATTACGTAAGAGTGTGAGTGAAGACTTCGTTATGGAACTAGAACCTTTAAGGGAAAGAGGGCAAAGAGCTGGCTCTCACACAGAGTGAAAAGACAACAAGAAAGGAAACTCTGCTGTTTGGGAAAACACTCTCTCGTCAGAATCTGATCACTGATTAAAATCATGAGGAAAAAAATGTCAGCATGGTGGCTCATGTCTTTTATTCCAGTATTTGGGAGGCAAAGGCTGGCAGATATTTGAGCTCTCAAGGCCATCCTGATCTACAGAGGAAGTTCCAGGACACCCAGGGCTATACAGAGAAACCCTGTCTCAAAAAAGAAAAAAGAAAAGAAAAAAGGAGAAAGAAAAGACAATTAAATTAAACAAATAATTGAATTGTGCTGTTTAGTAAAAGAAAAATAACTTACGCTGTTTAAGTTTATAGGATTTTGTTACAGGGGTCTGAGGAGACTAAAGCAGAAGGCTTGGCAAATGGTATCATTTCTCCTACCTCACTTTATCCAGCTGCTGGTTTCTGCTGATTTACTGTTAACAATGATTTCCATGTAAAGCTTCTAGAGTCCAGTATCAGACATGTGAAAATGTCTGGAAACTTTGACTATATTTTAGTAGTAAAAACAAGACTTGTTTTACAAATGGTGAAGAATACTGACCACAAAATCATACTTCCAGGTCTAGCTTCTATTTTGCTGTTAATGTTTGTACAATGGTGGGCCAAGCTCATGGAGCACAGAGATAAATGATCTAAGTTTACTCATGGAACACAGTGTCGGCTGTCAACAATATTAGAATTTTGTTGAATAAAAAACTTTAACCCTAACCCTATCTCTAACCCTAGCCCAAACCATTTTGTTCAATAAATAGAGAGGAATAATTCTTGGTTTATAAATACCACTATGTAGATAAATGTAACCTTTTCGTTTATTACATTTAAATCAAATTCATTATATATTCATATTTATATATATAAATATATAAATATTATATATTCATATTTAATCAATAATGGTAATATTATGATAGCTTTCTTGATAGTACTTCTCATATCTAGAATTAATTCACACATTGACTTCTATAGAACAGAAATAAAGCAGAGGGAGATGTAAAAATTCCAAGCAAAAATCTCTCTTGAGCACAAGAATAGTTAAGCCCCATATACATAGATGGAAAGCTTTGTCAGGTAGTAATAAACATGTTCATTACAGAATCTCTTATCTTCATGCACAGGGAGGTAAAGAGTTTCACTGGCAGTGATTTTTCAAAGCATGTTATAAATGATCACAACTTTGTTTTTGTTGAATGGGACTAAAAACATACTTTCATCTTTATTCATCAGTATCTAAGGAAATAATGTCATAATGAGATATTGCAAAGAATGTTTGCAAGTAACCAGTTATATAAACACTATGCCTACTGTCCTAAAGAAATACCTGTGTTCGAGTGCCTTTCAAGTTCACAGTGTTTCTTTTGGGCATTCCATGCCGTATTTTTGGGACAGACCAACGAATTGTTCACATAGACATCCAAACGCTGAAGTGTAGAAAAAAAAATTCCTACTAGAACCACCTGTTGAAAGCAAACATTTGTCTGTTTTTATTGGAGCAATGTAACAGAATATTTAGAATTTAGTTTCTAAAAAATGTGTTCAACTATGTACACCTTTTGTAAGATATTGAAACCAGTATTTGTGAACTTATGGCAAATATTGGACAAAGATTAAAATATGTTTGCATCTAACCATTTATGTAGACATAATAAATTAGCAACTAAGTTATACGTCCCAGTAGAAGGGAGTAATGTAAGAAAAATTATTAGAAGAATCACATACTAAACAGAAGAAAGGGTTCTTTTCAAAAATAATAAATTACAAAAGAAACTTTTAAATCAAAATTAAATTTGCCATGTTGAAAACTATCTCACAAAACATTGATAGGAAGACCCATAAAAGTCTGTTGAAACATGGGAGATTCCCATAAGGACTTGTAGGTCATTGTGAAGGCTCTGCTTCCCACAAATGAGTGTGGCTATAATGAAAGACAGAGGAAGGACCTGATCTGGTCTTGGCTAGAGGAGACTCCTAACATTTCCTAGCTGGCTAATGAGGACCCACCAGTGGAGGGCAAGATTAGACATAGGAAGAAGGGTGGTGGGTAATTTCCTTCATCTAGAGCAATGGTAACATTGTTTCACTGAAAGGTAGTAAGAGGTCCTCTTATGTTGGATGTTTGAAAACTCATCAGGTTTTACAAGTGGTTTGTATAAGGAATGCAATGGAGTGAGAGGGTTAAAAATATAATGCCCAAGTTATAGGATGGAAGTGTTATCACCTGGAAAGGAAGGAAGGAAGAAAGGAAGGGAGAAAGGAAGGAAGGAAGGAGGGAAGGAAGGAAGGGAGGGAGGGAGGGAGGGAGGGAGGGAGGGAAGAAGGAAGAAAGGAAGGAAGGAAGAAAGAGAGGGAGGGAGGGAGGAAAGGAGGGAGAAAGGAAGGAAGGAAGGAAGGAAGGAAGGAAGGAAGGAAGGAAGGAAGGAAGGAAGAGAGGGAGGGAGGGAGGGAGGAAGGAAGAAAGGAAGGAAGGAAGAAAGAGAGGAAGGGAGGGAGGAAAGGAGGGAGGAAGGGAAATATCCCATTGTTCCTCTGCTACCTGCTTGACCTGGTCAGAGGTTGTCCTGTACCTAACATTCTAGGACTTTGAAGTCTTGTATGTGTAGAAACGAGAGTCTGAATTATGGGACTATTATTAAGTACTATGCTTGTTTCCACTGACAGTCTAAATAAATTTAATGCTCCCAGCTGAGTTCTACTTGCAGCAAAAATTTGACATTACCGAAGATATTGAAAATAATACTCCGAGAACACTGAAATCAATTCCAAAAACATATTTCTGGCATGTATGTGCATAATAGCCACATGTAAGAATAAGAAAAGCAAATCTATACCTTTATGTAATACACAATTTTAGTATAAAAACTCAGGCTTGGTAGCTAGTCATGCTATTATAGATATCACTGCCAACCCTCATATAGGGAGTACAGGAATCAGTCATATTGGCAGGAAGTGTTCGGTACATGCATGTTCTTTCACACAGAGAAAACCTGTCAAGATTAATACACTAGTGGATCCTTTTAAATGTGGTGGAAGGATGATAACATTAAAGAAAGCTGGAAACAGAATTAATCGCTAGAGGCATGAAACTAATTATGACCATCTTTAAGGCATTACTTCTATCTAGGTTCACCTTATTATGTTCAACATTAAGCAACATCAGCCGAAGATTCTGAGGACTGGTCCCGGTGAAGTAAACCTCATACGTTTTGTTCAGAGCCACTATGCCATGGAACAGAGACAGTCTTCTTTGGCATGTATAGCCCGCACACCAACCATGGTCCTGTGGGCCTAAATCCATGCAAAATTAAAGTTCCCGTTCCTACTTAAAGAATGCTGTTTTTCCCCCCAAGATATGAAGACTCATTGTACTGAAAGCCAATGGCAAGGGTTGAGATACAAGCTCAACATTTAAACTTATTATTTATCGGCCATCTACCCAGACTTCTAAGCTGGTTCTCAAACTTTGGCTAAAATAGAAAGTAGGGAATCAACTTGCTCCTATTACCCTTACTTTGATACTTACTGGGGTTAAAAGGACAGTATGTTAGCTAAGATTTGTGTTATAGACTCACCAATGTAATATATTCAAGATTCACCAGTTTTTCTGAGGTTGTTTCTAGAAAATCTGCTAGCACATATTTTTATGATGGAGCTTACCAACAAAGAGTGGATATTTGTATTCCTGAAGAAGACTCATCGGTTGTTTTTGGCCATTGTTTATTTTTTCATTGGTCAAACTATAAATTCCATAACACATTTGACTTGGGGGAGCTGTGTAGATTGAACCTAAGGACTCATGCATGCTAGCTCTTTACTAACCCTTAACACAGGTTTTATTTTGAGTCAGAATTTCACTAAATTGTCCAGTTTAGTCTTGTACTCACTCTGTAACCAGATACTCAGCAGCCTGAAACATAAGGGCCAACTAACAGGTTTGTCTGAATCAATTCTCTATTCTTATAGTAATAGCAACAGTAAATTTTTGTTAGACAGTTGTTTAGGCTCTACAGGACAGTTAATATAATTAATGAAGTAAAATCATCTGAGCATACTCTACCATCAAGCAAATGTTCTAAAAAGCTAAGACATTGCAGATGGCTTTCTAGTCAACTCTAGACATTTTCAGAATGAGTATAGCATAGCTTTCAGAGCAAATTTCTCTATTTTATTTGAATAAAAAAACCCATGAGATGTGACTGACAAAAATCTCCTGATGTATTCCTTCATTATGTTTGCTGAATTGTCTGGCTCACTTAGAATCCTTATTAATATTTATAGCTGCATTTCAATCAAATTTTAAATCAATATCAACTTCTAAATATCAAGGAGAATATAACATCATCCCTTAGCACACCAAATATAAATCCCACATTAAATATATATTCTTTGTGGGTTTTAAAAACCAACATGCAGAAATGTCTGTGAATAAAATAAAAAAAAATACTTTAAAACCAAAGTGCCATATATTAAAAAGAAACACAATTTAGTATTAGGATTTTAAAGGAAATTTTAGTGATATTCAGTAATTTTATTGTGAGTAATTTTCCCAAAGTCCACATGATTTTCATAATACATTCATACTTTTTTCACTAGTATTATCTCCTTAACACTTAAAAATAAATCAACACTGTTAAAGTTAAACTCAGTTGTAAGAGAAATGATGTGTTATGGTGGGAAGTGGGAAAACTTATACTTCCTTTCTGAAGAGGTAAATATAAAAATTAATATAATGAAATCTCTCCATTCCCAAATCAGAGCAATTTGAAAACTTGTCTTCTACTCCATCATTATTCACCAACTTCTCTGTAACTGTTCCCATAACCTCTGCTTTGCAAATGAAAAAACTGTATTTGACATTGATTGCTGGCTCTAGAAACTAAGTCGGGAAAGCCAGAAAATCATGGAACTTTCAAATGTCTCTAATTTAGTACCTTTGGTTTCTTTCATTGGTTTAAAAAAAATGTAGATTTTGTAAGAGAATGGCCACTTGGTTGACTTCTACACTGTTTTTGACACCATGTTACTGTATAGCCAGGGCATGGAAATCTGTGTGGTGCAGGTTCTGTGCCTTTTCAGCACTAAGCTTGATGAGAGACTAACATTTGAGCCCCAGCACTGTTCAGGGATGTACGATGAATCCCTGTCTTGTGCTTTTGATACCTTTTAGAAATTAATCCTATTAATTGAAAAATTCTTGGTCTCCAAAATCTATTGCATTTCTATGGAAACTGTTTTCCCATTTGCACTCCAGCTATTTAGGGCCAGAATGGAGAAGCCTAGACACAGGACCTCCACAAATTATTCTCAAAAGTCAAAGGCATAAGCTGTATGTTTACATAAACAACTGCTACTAGCTGCAAAGTATTTCTAAATATCCATAGAATAACAATGTGAGGTCCACAACACACTTCTTACATATTCTGAATAATGTATCATCATACTTTCTTTTAATTTATATAAGGCAAAGTATATTTTTGAAAAAGATCAATCTTTTTATTCAAAATATTATGCATCCTTATCAACAAAAGGGTAACAATCATTACAGAACAATGTTCCTCCTCCTTTTTTTTTTTTTGTCTTTGTCTCTTTCCTCTTTATCTCCTCCTCATTTTCTTCCTACAAATACTCAATATAAAATAAATGTCTCGGTTTTCCTGGATGAAGAACTGCTAAAGTGTAAAATCTCATCACTACACATAGATAATTTTTAAATATGGAATGCAAAGAAGCCTTTATATTTGCTAGATTTGTATGTAAGTAGTTTTTTACATAGTTCTATTCATTGAATAAATGCTTTGACTAACCTGGATCTATTTACACTGAACACTTACCATTAATGAGATCAACATAGCCATTGCTCATGATAGCCACTGGGGAAAGTCTTCGTGTCTCTGTGTCAGAATCCAGGCTTTCTATTACCATCATTGCATATTCCATTCCAGAACACTGATAGCTCTGCCACTCTGGGATATATTTACAGGTTGCATCTCTAATAATCCCTAGAAATATGTATAATAATATTTTATAAATAATGAGAAATCTCTGCAAAATTTCCTTCTATTATTGTCTTTATCTTGTACATAAGATCAATTAACGGAACCTACAAGTTATTAGTTTATCACTCAGATCTTGAAAAAAAAGAATTTTATTTCATAAACTGGAGGCTTAATAATCAAATAAGATCCAACACACCTTTATGAGGTGCTTTCTCAGCAACAGGAATTCTACTTCCATTCAAGAATGTGAGCATCGCCTTAGGAATTCTGTAGTCTCCGATGCCCAGTTGGCTGTTTCCATCCCACTCATACTCTGCTTGAGGAATCACTGACCCAGAATTGCCCAGAAAAGAACCATCCAGGTCTCTAAGAAAAGATTTTCTTTTGGCATCACAAACCATGTCCACACAATCAGATGGGTTTACTTTGCTGGGAAGAAAAGGCACAATGAATGGCTTAAGGTCGCTGCTTAAGTCTTACCTTAGAAAGAATTTCTAGTAGAACAAAATAGCCTATGTAGTTAGAATTGCAATGAAGAATGATTTTTTATGGTGTATATTTGCTTCATTATTATGGATTTTATTAACATTTCAAAATGACAAGTTGTACATGTGGGCTATATACTTAGAACTCCATGCTGTTGTTCCATATTTTGTATGATTATAAATTTGATCTTTGTGTATTATTCACAATATACTAACATTTATTTCTCTATACAACAGATGGATGCCTATTCTGTTGTAACAGGATGGAAAACTTTATGTTGGCCAGGTAGTCTTTGTTAATTTTCTCACAAACGATAAATTGCTACTTACTATAAGACAGTATGAATATTTAAAAATAGTTGCCTATTTCACCTTCCTACCTGTTATCTTAGACTCTTGGCTAGTTGAAGGCTGCTATATATTCTTATAGATTCTTGTCAATGTACACACAGATAAACTTGAATTGTGATGCTTCTGCTGTATACTGGTAACCATTCTTTAGGTAACTATATTGTAATGACTCACACAGTTCAATCTAAAATGATATGTTGGTTTCATTTTTAGTTACTTGCACTGTTAATTGATTGTGCTCAAATATAATAAAGGACGGCTGTAGCAGTAATTTTCCCACCACATTAAACTCGGTATTTTGGGAGGAGCTAATGTGGGAGGAGTAAGAAGAGAAAGAGGAGAAGGAAGAGGAGGAGCTAGCAGAGAGGGAAGAGGAGAGAGGGGAAAATGGCAGTGGATGTAAGCGTGTGTCCAGCAGTCTAAAGTAATATAATATCTAGGTTAGGTATTAGGTAACACCTCTAATTGTGTGGGCTTCTTGTTATTTGAGCATTACCAAATATATAAAGCTATTGGATAACTTTAAACATTAGAGTTTCATTTCTGCTGGGTACTGCATGGACGGTGGGATGGTCTGGACTCAGCCCAGCCTTTTGGAGACAGCGTGGTAGATAGACAGAGCCATCTCCCATGCTTGCATCTCATGGGTGCCAGGGCTGGTGTTCTGGCTCGCTTGAGCTTGCAGCCTGAGCCATGGCAGCAGCAAGAACACACTGCAGCTCATGGTCTCAGGCCTTGCCTAGTCTGGAAGAAGGTGGCTCTGTACCACAAGATAGTTCAGGTGATGCCATTTTAAAATATTACCCCAACAGAAATATGCAATGCATCACACATTCAGTATTTAGAGTTGCTATGATGTGTACAATGAAGAACTATTTCATCCCTGAGTTCTAGTAAGAGCGTAGTAGTGGAAAACTTGGGTCTGTTATGTAAACCTAGTATACCTCTGACTTTTTTTTTGTGTGTGTGTGATGGGACAAATATAAATCGTTTCTATAATACACACGCGGGAGAGTTTCAATAAATATTTTAGTACTTCATATGTTCTTTATATTCAAGTGTGAGTAGTGTGGTTTATAAAGCAAATCCGTAAGGAAAGTGGTCAGGAACCCTCAAACTGTGTGGTTTGTCTTCATTCAGGTTCCCAAGAGCCTTGAAAGGTAAAATTTTGTGTGTGTGTTAGTTGAGGAAGGATACCTTCCAATACAGAGAGAGAGAAGGAACATAGAACATGCCTGACTGTGGTCTTCAGATAAGCTTCATTCTGATCTTATGAAAAGTTTTGGAAAGTGAATTGCATAGTAGAGATGTTGCTATCTCAGTTATTTTTCCCTTTATTGCAAGAGTGGTAGTAACAAATTGTAATGCAGGGATTTCTATAATTACAATTGTGAAAGAGGGGGCCCATTTCTGTTATTGATCGATACTTTAAGCTTTTGAAGGCTGAGTGCACTTTTTGGCAAGGAAGAGCTGAGGAATACCAATAATATCCACTAGAAATAAAACTAAAAGAAATGATAACTAAGCACAACCCAATCTTCATGGCCTAGACATTAAAATTATACATAAAATCTGAAGACTTAAATCCCCACTAAATGATCAGATGTTAGTTGTTTAATGGGAAGTGGCTCTGTTGAATAGAACCACCAAAATACAATAATATTAAATAAGTAAATGTTGGGCTGTCATGAACATCAAATCATATAAAGCTGAGCTACTTATGGGACACTATTTCTCTGGGAGGATGCCTATACAGTTATAGAGCAATGTTCCTTTATACACTGGCCAAGGACTTCTGACAGAAAAATTCTTTTCTTGAATTTTGTCTTACACCTAAATTCCCATTCCATATGTCATAAGACAATATAAGGAATCAACTAAATTACTCTATAACCTGAAATCTATGGAATCATTCTCTGGAGATGTCTTGATACTAACGAATCAGTGAAAGGTCTCAGGCCTAAATTTCTATATAATTACAGTCTTTGCAATTAGAAGAACTGATGTGCAGTTCCCAAGCACATTTTTAGAGTGACTATGATAGGATATTTGGAAAATAACAAGTAACAAAACTTAACAGAAAGAAATGATACAGTGATATCTCTTACACCTTTATGATGACTAGTGTAGAAACATTCATATAGAAAGCAGATGAAAGCTGGAGAGATGGCGCCATGATGAAGAGCACTGAGTGCTCTTCCGGAGGTAATGAGTTCAAATCCCAGCAACCACATGGTGGCTCACAACCATCTGTAATGAGATCTGATGCCCCCTTATGGGGTGTATGGAGACAGCTACAGTGTACTTACATATAATAAATAAATAAATAAAAACCTTTGGGACAGAGTGAGTGAGGCTGGAAAAGCAGGGCTCAGACAAGAGGGAGAAGGGAAGTTGGTGGGGGAAGGGGGAAGAAAGCAAATGAAACTGCATCCCTGCGCGTTGCCTTTAGTAAAGATGTTACTGATGATGCATGAAAAATAATGTGAGGACACATGCAGTAAAGCTGAGTTTTTAAAACAAGTGAGGATGCTAAAATTTAAATTAAAGTCTGAATATTCATGAATATCACTTCCTTCAAGATAGTAGCAATTATTTTAATGTAGTAATCCTTCCCCAGCCATTTAACAGGAAACATAGTGTAGAAAGTTAATAAAGAAAATAACGAGTTTTCATAATGATACCTTATATCAGGTCTATGTATAAATACTTTGGATTGTTCAACAGTGTCAATGAGTTGTACATTCTTCACATGGATTGGATGCTGTAAATCTTCGTTTAAAGGATTAGTAATGAATATCACATTAGTTTCTCCTGAACAAACATCCTTAAATCCAACAAATGTTGAACCTAAAACATAAATAATAGAAAAATAATTATCTTTCTCTGAAGAACGACTTAAGGCTAGAATTATTTTATCCAACACATTCTTTCTCACTGCTGTGGACATGGAGTTTTAGGTTGGTATAGCAAAAGCACCTTCCATTATTTATGGTCGAGGATTGCATCTCAGTATCTGGGTAATCCTCTCCTACATTTTCTCTCAATTTTGCAATGATACTTTGTTTAAATAATAGGACAGACAATATTAATTGTGGCACAAGAACACATCTGGAGAATGCTTTCATATTAGGGCTAGCAATCTTGGTGCTTCTTGGAATTCCATAACCTTCAATAGTTAAATAAGCTCAATCATTCCTATCACCATAGCTAGTGTTCAGCAATACTAAGCAGGCATCAAATTCTATACAAGGAGTAGAGGCCATTTCTACCTAACCAGCATGCATACATCCTATAAACTAGTATTCACTCAATGAAAAAGCCCAGGGGACAATAGCTATATAATGACTTGGCTTAACAAAGTCCTGATTGCAGATCCACTGATTGTGAACTAATAAATTGTTTAAAACGCTAAGTTTTTAGGATGATTTGTTATGCAGCAAGAATTAACTGAGGCATTGTTTTTATTTTGGCCTCTTTGTTTATATTATGTGCCCTGTGGGTTACATAGACATTTAAAAAATTACTTAAAAATCTAATAAATCAAAGGCCATTTTCAAAATCCTTAAGTAAGTTTTTCTACTATGCTTATAAAATATATTTTGTTTTAAGAAATTCTTTGCAGGAATAATAATGCAGATGTGCAAATATAAAATGCAGTGGTAGACAATGTATGTGTCTTGCCTAGATCTTTATTAGTCCATTAAGCTCAACTCCAGCTTCTCCTATAAGTGTGGACTGCAAACCATTCATAGATGCATGGTTTTTAAAGATTTTCACATGAACACATATGGGCTTCCTTGCCATAAAAATTAGATACTCCTCATTATTGTTGATACAGATGTAGCCAGGTTCAACCAAAATGAGATAAGAAAGACCCATAGGTGAAGTCAAAGAAATCTGTAGCCCTCCTTTATATAAATGATAAATGGGCTAAGAAAGAAATTAAGGAAACAACACCCTTCACAATAGCCACAAATAATATAAAATATCTTGGTGTAACTTCAACCAAGCAAATGAAAGAACTGTCTGATGAGAACTCCAGAAGTCTCTGAACTCAAGCTGTACTATAGAGTGATAGTAATAAAAACTACAGGGTGTTGGTATGGAAACAGATAGGTAGATCAATGGAATAGAATCAAAGACCCAGAAATAAACCCATCCACCTATGGACACTTGATTTCTGACAAGGAAGCCAAAATGATACAATGGGATAAAAGAATTCATTTTCAACAAACAGCGCTGGTCTAAATGACAATCTGCAAGGAGAGAAATGCAAATTGGTCCATATATATGATCCAGCACAAAGCTCAAGTCTAAGTGGATCAAGGACCTCAGCATAAAACTGGATACCCTGAATCTAATAGAAAAGATATTGGGAAATGCCCTTGGAAGCATTGGTACAGTAAATAAGTTCCTGAAGAGAACACCAATGGCTTAGGCTCTAAGATCAACAATTGATAAACGGAACCTCATGAAATTGAAAAGTATCTGTAATGTAAAACTCACTGTCAATAGGACAAAATGACAACCTACAGATTAGCAAAAGATCTTCACTAACCCTGCATCCAAGAGAGGGCTAATATCCAAAATATATAAAGAACTCAAGAAGTTAGACTAAAAAATCCAAAAACCCAATTTAAAAATGGAGAACAGATCTAAACAGAATTCTCAATAGGTAATCTCAAATGGCCAAGAAGCATTTAAAGAAGTGTTCAACATCCTAAGTCATTAAGGAAATCCAAATCAAATTGACCCTGAGATTCTACCTTATACCAATCAGAATGGCTAAGATCAAAAACACAAGTGACACATTTTGGTGAGGATGTGGAGAAAGGGGAACACTCCTCTATAGCTGGTGGGATTGTAAACTTGCACAACCACTCTTGAAATCAATCTGACAGTTTCTCTGAAAACTGGAAATAGTTCTACGCAGCTGTACTGCTCCTGGTCTCAAACAATGCATACAACAAGGACAAGTATTTCACTTTGTTCATAGAAGACTTATTTGTAATAGCCAGATACTGGAAGCAACACATTCAGTCCTTCAACTGAAGAATGGATACAGAAAATGTGGTTCATTTACACAATGGAATTCAGCTTTTAAATTCAGGGACATCATGAATTTTGCAGGCAAATGGATGGAACTAGAAAATATCCTGAGTGAGGTAACCCAGATCCAAAATGACATGCATGTATGTGCTTACTGATAAGTCATATTAGCTAAAAACCACAGAATACCCATGATGCACCCTGCAGACGTAAAGAAGTTAAACAAGAAGTAAGGTCCAAGTGAAGATGCTTAAATCCTACTTAGAAGGGAAAATAAATGGGAGGCAGAGGGAGGGAGGAAGGAATGAAGGAAGGTATGTAGGTCTGAGAGGGTGAAGGAGACTAGGGGATCAGGTATTGGGAAAGTCAGTAGAGCGGCCCAAAGGTCCAAGAGAATGAATGGAAATAGTCAGATGGTGCTGGTGAGGGCTGGAGAAATCTCTAAGAAGTCCCAGAGACCTGGGATTAGAAAAGCTCACAGGACTCAATGTGGCTAACCTTAGCTGAAATGCCCAACAGTGGAGATATGGAACCTGAAGAGACCACCTCTGGTAACAAGATAGAACCCCCAGTGGAGGGATGGGGACTTGAACCTACCTACCAAAGTTTCAACCAAAAAACTTGCTCCTGTCTGAAAGAAATGAAGGAATAAAAATAGAGGAGACTGAAGTAACAGCCGACAAGTGAGTAGCCCAACTTGAGATCCATCCCACTGGGTTGAGGGCACCAATCCCTGACACTGTTATTGATGCTATGTTGTGCTTGCAGACAGGAGCCTTAGCATGGCTGTCTCTGAGAGTCTCTACCCGGGAGCTGACTGAGTCAGATGCAGATACCCACACCCAAGCATAGAATGGAGGTCAGGGGTCTCTATGGAAGAGTTAGGGCAAGGATTGAAGGAACTGAAGGGGATGGCAACCCCACAAGAATCACAATAGTGCCAGCTAGCCAGGACCCCTGGGAGCTCCCAGAGACTGAGCCACCAGTCAAAGGTCTGGTTGGACTAGTCCAAGGCCTCATGCACATATATAGTAAAAGACTGCCTTTTCTGGTCCTCCTGGGAAGGACCAGGAGGGGACAACATTTGAGATGTAATTAAATAGAATAATTTATATAAAAAAATTAGAGGTCTAGGAAGATGGATCAGGGGTACAAGTGGGTGATCTGAAAACATGAAAACCTGTTTGAATCCTTGGAATTCATGCAAATGACCATGCATGGCTGTTCATGTCTTGTTAGGTCAGAGACAAGCAGGTCTTGTGAACCTGCTAATCAGCCGCTTAGCTGAAACAGTGAACTTTCATTTTTGAAGGCAATAAGACAGTGAATGACAAAGACTGGGAAACATCCTGCTCTCCCCAACATTTTCCCTCATCCATATCCACATATGAACATTCCTCATTCATCCCCTTTACACACATACAACACAGACCTACATGTATTAACTTCACTAGGGAGCCATCCTTGAAATGTGTTATGAAGTGAGATTTCTTTTACTGTCATTTTCAATTATATTCAGCAGATTACTATAGAAATCAACTTAGGTACATTCTACTACCAATGAAGCATTATTAATTAGTAGGTGCTTCACAGATTCCTATAAACACTGAGTAGATTTGTGAAAGACTATATATTTATACTTGCCTGAGACATCCAAGAGGCCACTGATGGCATTGTAACTCATGATTCCAGCATGAGGCTTCCGAGGAGCCATGTTATGAGCTGAAGCAAATGTCGGCCAGCAAATCCCACTTCTCCCACCTTTTAGTAACAAGAAATGAATTAACAGAAATTACATATGCAGACACATTAAAATCAACACTGAATTTCCCAATTTTTACCTGATGGGGGCCTGGAACTTCGATGTGCAGAGGTGAGTTCTACATCAGGACTGTCATTAGTTAAGATGTCAGAACAGTTAAACTCAGGGCTACTTCCAACAATTAATGAGTTCTACCAAAAATAGCCAAAGAAGACAGTATTAATACTCACTCTTCCTAAAAGAAAAACATAATAATAATGAACTGTATAGTTAAAAAAACAAACTAAAAAATTATTTATAGACTGCTCATTAAACAAAGACCAAGAAAAAAATTGAGATTGACAGTATCAACAGAAATGAGACTCAGATGAAAGCAATAAGGAAGGCTAATATGCAAATAGTTGGATTAAATGAAAAATTCTGTTTCTGTGATGATAGAAACGCAGACATTTCCATCAATAGAAGAAATACAAAGTGGAGGTAGTGTTATCAGAATCTCTGTTGTTTCAGAAAAACCTTGGTGGAGAAGATAAAACTGCATGTACTGCCACAGATGTGTTAGTAAGAAGAGGTAAGAAAAGAAGACAGGGGGTAAGGAGAAGGGTGGTCACATGATCTCTAGAGACACCAAGGACATTATTACAATTAGACATTTAACAGTTTTGCTATCCTCATTTTCACCACTTCTCTGCATTCATTTCTTACCTTAATTTTTACTGTTTTACTGGAAATTTTGTGAGACAGAGAAGGCGGCATGTAGATCATTGAAAAGATGGCCATCCCATTGTTCACCAGAGTCACGTTGTAGATGTGCACACTCTCTGTGGTCTGTAATACAAGACATAGTTTATATAGTGCTAAGAACAAGCATAAGAGAAACAAGCCATCATCATTTCCCATCACATTTACCTGAAAATAAATTCCATAATCCCAGCATGTCCAAATGGTAAATCCTTGTATAAGAGAACAACCAGGAAGGCCATCCTGGTTCATGTAGATGCCATACAAACCCCCATGGGCTTCATTGTTAAACCAGTTTTCTATGGAATTAGCCTGGCCTTAGAAGAAAATATGGAACCAGAGATAATATTACAAGGAATGTTTTATAGTTTTAATCATCACTACAAACTAATGACACACACACACACACACACACACACAGACACACACACACACACACACACACACACACACACACACAGACACACACACACACAAAACCCACCCCAAGTGGATCTATCTGTTAGACTAGATGGTTCTGAAACCATGTCCCTTGTGTTAGACTTTAAAAAGAGGAGATACTACACATCAAAATGACAAATTATAACCACTAGTTTCCATGACTTGGACAAGTTTTCAATCGTTTGGCAATTCCATGTGAAGGGACTCACTTGAGCATGGTTCACCATCAATGCGGTATCCTACTCTTCCAAATCCAGCAACTACATTATTTTGTAAGACTGTATTAGTCCCTCTGTTTATCTGGTACAGTAACAAATAAAATGCTTAGGGTTAGTCTAGTACACACTTATGCAAGCAATGCAAGTATTTGACAACCTATAGGATAATTCTTATTATTTTGCTTTAATTACAATAACTCATCCTATTCAAATACATATCACAAATGTAAACACATTGTGTGTTTCCTTTTGAGGTGCTGGGAATTGTGCTTTATATGCTAGTTCTGTACCACTAAGCTAAAACTGAAGTCTCATAGTATTTTTTGTTAAGCTCATTAACTTCTTCAACTGCTTTGCTTTAACAGATCATCAATACCTAAGGAAGAAATCTTACTCAAATTTGAGAGTTTCAACTTTCACAGAATTGATGTTCATGTTATAATTATTCAAAATTATGAAGACGTTCTCCCTACCTCAATTGCTGCATGCCAAAGTGTTGAACTCAAGTCTTTTCTGTTCTGGTAGGTTCCTGGCCAAACTGAAAGGGTGACCAAATTTCCACGTACTCTGTTGGCATCCCCCCATATTCTTATACCTGATTTTTAAAATAGATGGCAAAAAACATGTTCATTTTATAATTGATACTATGAATGTTGTCTTTCATTGTTTCTGAAAAAAATTTTTTTCTAGTATGAGACTTAAAAGGGTCCCCTCATTCCTTTAGTAGTGCACTTCCTCTTATAAACAACTAGCTAAGTTAAAATCTTCTAGATACTTGTCAAATTAGTTGCCATTTTGGGCTTCAACTCAGATTTTAATACATATATGTATAACATTTGTATACATTAAATGACTTTGTTGTATACTTCATATGTTAGAAATGAAAAAACCATACTCATATTGTATATAATTTTTAATTAAAATGACCTTACTTTTGGATAATCTTTATGATTGATAAATGAGGAGTATATTGCCCAGTGGGTAAAGTTGCTTGTCTCAAAGCGTGGCTACCTAAGTTCCATCTTTGGAACCCACATAGTAATGGAAAGAGTAAATAGACATCGTAAAGTTGTCCTCTGACCTCCACATGCATGGTATGCATGGATGCCTTCTTTCATACACACAGAATAATAAATAAACATATTTAAAATATATCATAAAGTCATAGTAATTAAATTTTTTAGATCACTTGATTTTATGTTTATGAGTGTTTTGCCTGTAGGTACGGATGAGCACCACATATATGTCCGGTGCCTGTAGAAGTCAGAGGAGGGTATCAGATCTCTTGGATCTGAAAGATTGTGAGCCACCAGGTTGGGTCTAGGAATCCAAGGGTCCTCTGCAAGAGCAACAATTAACCACTGAAGCTTCTTTCCAGCCTAAGTCATAGTAATTGAAAAAAATGGGTGGTTAGATAACTCATATTAGATTCAGGCCTATACTGTTTGATAGTACATCCACAGGAAGCTATTTGAATGGAAATTAAATTTAATTAAGTAAAATTAAAATACAAATTCATCTCCATATTTGCTTGCCATAGATTTCACAGTAAGATTGCCTTGGAGGATGCACTATGTAAACCACAATATTATCATGTTACCTTCTCCTACTGTAAAGTAGATGATGTTATCATCTATGTCCACCCCATTGGTTCCAAACACACCAATTGCTGGGGAGAAGCCATGATGAAATGCACAACCTCGAACGTACGACAATCCATGGTCTTGGATCTAGGGAATAGTTGGGTTAGATGAACATTTTAATAATAAAATTTAAATATGTATAAAGAAAAATTTTAATTATGTGATTTTTAGTAAACAAGTCTTGATCATATACACATACTATTTCTTAAATGAGATGATTTTCCTATAATCTTTTAATTGCAGAAGATTTCAACGTTATGAGTTTATGATTAAGTAAAGTGAAAAACCATATGGGAATCCTCAGACATAGTTATTAATTTAACAGGCTGACAAGCTAAGGATGGGTAAGAATCTGCACAGAGTCTTACCAACCTAAGACAGAAGTGCATTGCTTTTAATAATGCATATTCCACGACGGGTAAGGAAAACATTCTTGTCCGAATGACCTAAAACAGGTTCAGTCTTGTTTATGAAATAAAAGGGGGAAGATGTGGAGAACTTTTGGGCTGCTTGGCAGGAATATGACTTTGGCCAAGGACAAGGAAATGGGCTTTAGGCAGGAATTTGACATTAAGCTAGAACAAAAAGGTAATTTCAGGCAGGAGTCTAAATCTTAGGCTAGAACAAAGAAGTAGGCTTCAGGCATGAAAATGACTTTGGGCTAGGACAGGGAAGTTGGCTTAAATATTTTGGTCATCCTGATAAGCCCTTAGAAACAGTGATTGTGGGAGTGTTCACAGAACTTTGTTTATTGTCTTGCTTGTTCTTTAACTATTTGTGTTTATTGTCTTGCTTGTTCCTTGACTATTGACATCTATTGTATTGCTCGTTTCTCAACCAATGGTATAAAAGCAAACTGAAGGGAAAAAAACCTATGTGCATGTTAAATTGAGATTAAATTTTTCTTAAGGGTTTTTCCTGTGTGTTTGCATTTCTTTTTATTACCCTTAAGAAGATAATGTGATAAATGTGTTTAATGGTACAGTTAAATTGTTAGTAGTGGTTTTTAAAAATTGAATAATTAGTTGGCAGTGGTGGCACGGGCCTTTAATACTAGCACGCAGGGTGCAGAGGCCAGCAGATCACTGAAAATTTGAGGCCAGCCTTGTCTACAGAGTGAGTTTTAGGACAGCTAAGACAGTCAATGTAACAAAAACTCTGTCTCAAAAAACCCAAACAAACAAACAAACAAAAAACTGAACAACTCCCCCCTCCCCGCCCCGCGACCCCACAACCTAAATAATAACACTCCAGGTAAGGATCATAATCCAAATGAATCCAGTGAATATGTCAGAGGCATCAAATTTAAAAACATTTTTTGTATTTGTTTATTTACCCGCTCCCTATTTGTGTGTGTGTGTGTGTGCACATGTGCATCTGTGTGTGTATGTTCTTATGTTATAACACATGCATGAAAGTCAAAGGACAGCTTCTGAAAGTCAGCTCTCCTCTCCCACTATATAGTCCTGGGGATTGAACTCAGGTTGCCAGTCTTGGGGGAAAGCACACATACCTGCTGAGCCATACATATTACAGGCTCAAGAGGTTTCAATTTCAACCCCCAAAACATTAGTTTTATTTCTCCTAAGAAATATGCTCTTTCCCATTTCTTTTAACTCTCCAGACTTCTTAGAATAATTTCTTCCCCCTTTTGTTGGATCTGTAGATGCAGATATTTAGACAAGATCAGACGTGTTCAGGGTGGTATGGCCATAGACAATGCAGATATTTAGAATTGCTTGTCTTTTGAGAAACGCAAGCAACACTCATTTAGGAAAAGTTGTTCTTGGTGACTGAAAAGTAAGGTTGACCTGTGATACAGTGCGGCAGGTATGTGTAATTTCCACCAAGACTGACAGCCTGAGTTCAATCCCCAGGAGCAACATGGTGTAAGGAGAGAGCCGAGTCCCAAAAGCTGTCCTCTGACCTTCATGTGGCCTTCACATAACACACACCATTCAATTCTATTACTTTTCCTATGGACTTATTGACCTTGAATAAGCACAACATGATTGAACTGTGCGTCTATTCAAGTTGATGTGCAACAGAGTCAGAACACTTCCTTATATTAGAAGATATATTTATCAACCTGGATATACAGGTATTTGGTCAAGTAATATTTAAAACACAGATATTACCCTTTGAACATATATTAAAACTAAAACATAAACCTGTCATAGGTTGAGCAATGCAGGTAAAGGATATATGAGTTAAGGTAGAGGCTATAAAGCTGCTTGTTTTTCTAGTTTAAGTCTGTCATGGGTTTTAAAGCTTTTTTGTGGTAAGTATATAAAAATGTAAGTGATAGTGAGAGGGTAAAAAGATATAGACACTTTGGGTCTGAATCAGCGCTTGCTTGAGGACTTTCTTGACCTTTAGGTTTGTGATGTACTTTATTTGCAGGGATTTTTAAAAAATAATGCATTTACTTTTACTTCATATGTATTGGAGTTTTGCTTGCATGCATATCTGTATGAGGGTTTCAGGTTCTTTGCAACTGGAGTTACAGACAATTGTGAGCTGCCATGCGAGATCTGGAAATTGATCCAAGTCCTCTGAAAGTGCTCTAAAATGATGAGCCATCTCTTCAGCTCCCATTTGCAGAATGTTTTAGGATAAATATTTCTTTATTCATGAAAGATATTTTATTATAATATAAAAAAATTAAAGCACAAACCTGTCCCAGGTTAAGAAATGTCACGGCATATCTTGGGTCTGTGCTATCCCTGTAGCCTTCTTGACCACTGTGATAAAATTCCACATTACTGATTCTTGCATTTCCTAAGGAAGTAGATGGTTAAAGAAAATATCCTAAAACGAATAAATAAATACTTGAAAAGCTATATAAAACTGCTCAAGTTCTTCATGGAAACCTTAATTTTCTTTGCTCCTTTACTTCAAATGAAACAATATTTCTTAGTCTTTTATCCATTGTTTTTGCTCTTAGATTTTATGTCCTATAGCTTCTTTTCCCTGTAAAGTTAGAAAATTTAAATTATATAGATTTAACATTTATCTAAAATATATAACGACTCTTTGGAAGATCACAAACCATTGCAATAGCTTAGATTCTTTTTTTTTGTTCTTTCTTCTGTATTATTTATTTATGATTATATCTAAAGGACAAATTTTCTCCACTAGGGTAATATAGCTTTGCTAAGAAAGCACCTCAGGCATGGATATAATTTATCTGATGTTTCAATCTTGTTGCTATAAGGAGCTTTTATTATGAGACTTCAATTTCAGAGACTCTTTCAGCATGTGCATTGCCACCCCTGTCAGTCAGTTTGTCATAGTACCACTGAGGTGCAAGAGATGGTATTGTAAATCAGTAATGACAGTAGTAGTGATCTATAAAATATTACTCTGTGCCAAGTTCTGAAGCTTCCAGAAGTCCCTGAAACTGACTAGATGCATGAGGTCCATCTAGACCCAAGCTTATATAACCAGGGTTGTTTACAGAAATGACTGATCCTTAATTTCATAAAAACTACAATAAGTGTTTGTATATTGAAGAATGAAGACTCAAAGATATTAACTAATTTGTAAAGAATTATGACTCTAAATGGAAAGGTTACTAAGATAAATAATGGGGCATTTGAATATCAATGAAATGAACAATCACAATGGACTAGAGTGTAATAAATATGTTTAAATGCATTGCTTGTAACTAATAACAAAACTAATAACAAAACAAAGTTTTTGTTAGGCTAGAGATGACTTAGAAAGTAAAATTCTAGACATGATGCATGAAGTCCTGATTTCTATCCCCTAGAACCCGTATAAAAATTCATGTGTGGTGACTGTGTCTTGATAATTCCAGTGCTGGAGAGGTGAGACAAGAGGACCCATAAGGACTACTGGCCAAACAGTCTCACCCATAGTTCAGAGTCCTTGTCTCAAAAAATAAGGTGGAGAACAGTTGAACTGATGATGAACTCTGACTTCCATATGTACATGCATGTACCTATGTCTGCACACACATGAGCATGCATGTGTGAACAAGCTCATGCACACATATGTGCACTCACACAGAAGTACACAGATGCAAACAGACAGACAGACAGACATACACACATACACATGTGTGCGCGGAAATACACACACAGGAGATTGTCTTTGAAGTATCTAGAGAATCAATTCAATAGTCTATATGAGATGAGAGTCAACAGACCATAAGGGTTAATGAAGCTTAAAAAGAAACATTTTCTAGATTACAAATGAGGAGGGAATGTCAGAGTTAAAATAATACCAGATAAAACAAGATTGGATAGAATTTGGATGTTGATAGAGACAATGACGGCATTGTAATTTACTACATTGCTTTTCTCTGTATTTGTTATATTTGAAGTTTTTCTTAAAATAAACACAGGAGATGTTGTGAAATAATTTCTGTTTGGCTAGTGAAAAGTCTGGCCATCAATTAACTCCCTTTCTGGTTTGGTAATTCTTACTGTCTATGAAGATGAAATAAATAGTGAATAATGTTACACTTCAGAGAGGAGTAATACATGGAATATATAATCACACTTGACGTTCTGTTTTTCTGTGTGGTCCTATGGAGAAGTGAGAATTATAAGTATAGGAGACTATGTTATATGTCACTTGGGAAAAAATAAACTGAACTTATACTAACCCTTAAATGTCATCATGTTTCCAGTGAATGAACCAACTAGGATCCGTGCACCAAAAGAGTCCTTGAACCAAACCGAGTAATCCTCACCAACTATTTTGATGTTCCTACTCAGTATCCCAACATCAGCTGATAATGTGTAGCTCTGACTTGTTTCAGGGATCCACTGTCTTTCAGCTGCAAGCAGACAAATGGGTCATTGTCAGTATTGGGAAATGTTTTATATTAGTTCCTTTACAATATGTAAGGCAAACAACTTTCTAGCATGCCAAATGTTGACACAAACATATAAACTGAACAGATTACTGCTTAAAAAGAGATAAATGGCAAACTGAAATTAAGATATTGTTTTATTTAGATACTAATGCATCCAAGATATATCATCTCTTTAAAATAAAAGATTATTAAATTAGAAATTAAGGAGTTACTGCTTTTCTCCCCCCTTAATAGTTTTATACTTTTGTAAAATTTATGAAGCACAATGTGAAAAAAATCTGATATTGGTTTTCCTTAGACTAACTTAATTCAGTCAATATGTCTATTTTCAACCAAATCAATGTTACTGAAAACAGCATAACTTTGTTCTACTTTATGACTGAACAAATTTTTAACATATATATACCATGTTTTCTTTATCCATTCTTCCGTTGATGAATACCTAGACTTGGTTAAGGGCTTAATTCTTATGAATAGTGAATATTTTAAGATAATATGGGAGGGATAGATTCAAAGTACATTATATACTTTTATAAAACATCCTTATATAACAGTATTATAAACAATGAATACATGCTAATGAAAATAAAAAATGATAGGAACAGACAATGCTTACGATTATTTTAAGTAAGAGTTACAGTTTAATACTCATTGAAGGCATATTTGCACTTATATTAAGTTATACACGAAAACATTATTGCAGTGCAATTTGAAATGCTAGTTTTAATTTTAATCAATGAGGAGACACAGAGTTATTTAAGAAATGTTGCCCTAGGCTCTGAGTAGAATCTTCAAGGATTAGATAGTATTTTCCCAGCGCCTAGACCTGACATGGCTCTACGTTTATATGTATGTTGCATGTGAATTAGAATTCTGCATAAACATATAGTTGTGTATCAAGACACAATTTATACCTTTTTTGTTTTATTATGGTATGTTTATGGGTGTTTTGTTTGCATGTATGTCTGAGCGCCACTTTACATGTCTCTGTGCATTCAGGGGCCAGAAGAGGGCGTTAGGTTCACGGAAACTGGAGGTAGAAGTGGTTATGTGTCACTGTGTGGATGTTGGGAATCACAACCCAGACTTCTGGAAAATAACATTAACTGCTGAGCTATCTCTCAACTTCTGGATAAGTTTTTAGAATTCCATGATATACCAAGAATTACTTGGAAACTTAGAAAAGAAACAGGCAGGGATATACTCTATAGACTGATGTTTAATGGTCTTTGTGGAATACTTGTTGAATGAGTGAGTGAACAGATAAAGAATACATACAGCAAAGGTTATTGCGTGGCTACACATGAACAGTAGAATCCGCTGGTACCAAAGCCAACTATTCTGTCAAAATATTTGTGAAGTTTAATCAAAGAATTATAATTACAGGGTACATAACTAAAATATGACCCTTTCCAGACACTTTAATTATATATCCGTTTGGTTAAAGAGCAGCCACTTACCAAGGTGAGTGTAGGAAAGGCTATCATTGAGGATGAGAATTTTGTGCCCATGCAGAATTTTAGCAATCCTTCTGATCTCTGTCTGATGTAAATCATAGCTTGTGGTAGTTATTACAATATCTTCTCCCTCCTTAGGAAAATCCAAGTGCCAAAAGCAAGAGTAATTTTAAAAGTAGGTTTATGGTTCTTAGTAACAATCATTAAACAATTCTAAATTTTTATCATAGTAGCAATCAGGGTACTACCTGAAATAATAAACTATACATAGATCTCCAACGATAAATATGCATTGTTGATATTAAGAATTTTAAAGTATGACAACCATCCACATACTATGACACATACACAACTCCATGCCCACAAACACATGTACGCCATGTCCTCTACCCTCAACCACCTCCACACAAAAACACACACAATGAATAAATAAAATGCAAAAGAGGCTAAATTATGAAGTTTCTATTTGTATTCTACTATTCTCTCATTCAGCATAGGCATTACTTAGTATCATTGTGCTTGAAAGTGTTTTTCCCTAAGTATTAAACATTTAACATCAAAACTAACAAGTGATGAGGTAACCAAGATAAAAGTAAAATGTATTTAAAATAATTTCTACTGTCTTTTTTTTTCAGGAAATTTAAAATTAACAAACATTAGAACCAACAATTTTCATGTTTTTTCTTTTATTACTAAGGTGCCAATGATGCTCTTTATATAGTCTGAAGAACTTTGGACATCACGATTTTTAACTAATTGTTATCAGGTCATTCCTTGTAAGCCGACTGTATGATATACATTTCTCATACTGTTAATTACAGGAAGTAAACATATCAAGAAACTGATCAAGTAAAACTATATCAAGTAAACTGATGGCATATTCATCTTATAACGTATATTTGTTTTCTACCTGCCAATCCACAGCAGCCACCAGAGATAAGATTTTGGAGCCTGCCTCCGCAGTTTCTAACAGCTTAGTTTTATAAACTGAATGGGGAAGTCCATGCAGGTCCAGCTCACCAAACACTCCTGAAAAAGAGAACTCTTATCTACCACACAGTCCTGTGTTAGTGTAGAATGGGACTATCTACTGATGCATTTTAGCAAGCTTTTAAACATTGGAGAACAAGTGGAATGCAATGAGGTTGGTTGTGCAAACGTGTTGGCAGCTTGACCTACTTTTAGGAATCTAGACCAGAGTAAATTCTGCGTGAAAGGAAACATAAATCAGAAGGCTTATCAAAACATTACTTTGGAAATAATAAAAAATGGAATTAATGCAGAGGCACATAAATGATTAACTATATTTAATTATATTAATTGAATATTTATTCTAAATAAAGAAGAGTATTGTCTGTTGACAACAATTGATCTGCATCATATATCCATAAGTCAACAAAGAACCAAAAAGCTTCTAAGAACAAATGACATATGTATTTTAACCATGTTTTAACACAATGAGAACACAATAGATATTAGAAAAGAACCAGTATATGTGTATGACAAATAGATTAAACCAAAAAAATACAAGGTCGTTACTTAATATTAGTTTTCCTCAAGGTATGAGCTGGAAACATATATGATTTTAATAGTATTTTTCCTTGATTTTGTTTGTGATATTTGTAATAATGCCATTTTAAAAAACATAGAAAAACAAATATCTTTAAGGCTGAGTTTGCCTGTGTCTGTACTATAGTAATACTCTTATGTATCTCCCAAATGAATATGCAACACTATTAATAAAAGCAGCTGTTAATTATGGTCAAATTAAACTCTTTTAAGACCTTTGCCTTCCAGCTTTAAATAGGACTGTGCACAATACACTAATGCCTCAGGGAAATTAAGCTCAACGGCAGTTGTAAGTGCGCAACTGACTGTAGAGCCAACTGAGCCACAGACTGTTCATGAATACTGAAAATAAAATTAAGCGTCGGAAAGCGGTCTGTTCCGCAGAAGGCACAAAACATAAAAAGTATTATTGCTCTTTAATATCAAGGAAAGATTACGGAGAACTGATACTGAGATGTAGAGCTTTTTTAAATTTAGTTTTATAATACTTTACAGTTTGATTTGAAGTATACACAACCATATTGGTTATTACATTGTAATGTGCTATTATTTAATATTTTTTAAATTCTTCTCTGTGTTTAGTATAAATAAATGACTATAAAAGATTGCGATGCCATACTATTGTGAATTAAGTCCTGTGTATTTTGAAATAGACTAAAAAAAAAAGACAAAAGACATTTAGCATGTGATAGCACATACCTAAGACCTTTGCCCCTTGATTCAGTCCATCTGGAAAAGCCCATTCTGGGGTAGAATGATTTCCTCGAAGAACAATCTGTAATACTCCTTTAAAGGGGTTATCTTCCCAGCCACCAATTAATCTCCCTCCCTACAGTGAAGCAGAAAATTGTTAGTACTTAAAAAAATGAGCAGAAAAAAGCCTCATCCATAAAAGAAAATTAAGAAGATACCGGAAGTGTCGATAGTAAAAACGAAGGCATTTTGTTAGATCATTCTTGTAAGTGGAACTGACTTTAACCCATTAGCCTGAGGATACATAGTTTGAATGATTCTTCCAAGGTCAAATTCAGTAACTATTTACTGTCAGAATCAGACCAAGAACTAAGATCTTTTAAGACCTAAGCTAGTGGTGTTTGAACACGCTGCACTGTATTTGGATACAATAGGCCATACACAAAATATGCTTCTGGCTCTTCTGTCTAAGCCATACCAGTTATGGCCATCACTGATAATGATGAAGGCTGCCATCAAATGCTCACTGACTAATGTAGACCTAATGTAAGACTTCATCTGTATTAATTATAAACTTTGCCCTTTACACTAAGCTGATGAATTGATATTTTTATCTTTATTTTGTATGTGAAAAAAAAAAAAAAAACACTGCTCATGTGAGAGCTGTTGAACAACGTATCCAACATTACCCAACTAATGAACAGGGAAGATTCACACGGAGCTTTATTTTACCTCAAACCTTACATCTGCCCAAAATCGCAGGCTCTGTAAAGCATCAAAATTAGTTTCTGTACTTTATACTTTAACAAAAAAAAAAAGGCTAATTAATTTTAACATGGCATTTTAAAAAATGTTTTATTGATTATTTTATTTATTTTCACTTCAAAGGTTATCCCTTTTCCCAGTCCCCCACTGGAACCCCAATCCCATCCCCCTCTCCCCTGCTTCTATGAGGGTGCCCTCCTACCCACCCACCCACTCCTGCTTCATCCCCCTAAACTGGGTATTAATTCTTTTAAGAATTTCATGATGTATTTGTATCCTAGTCACCCCTACCTGCTCCTTCCTCTGACCCCCCATCCTCACAGATCCATTCCTGCCTCCCCACAGCTCTTAACTTCATGGCTTTCTTTTTTCTTTTTTTTTTCTTTTCTTTTTTTTTTTCATTTTTGTAAACAACCCACACAGACCAATTCCTGTTGCCCATATCCTCATGCATATGGGGCCATCTACTGGAGCATGTTTATCTGGCCAAGAATCCATGCTTGGGGATCTCAAAAGCCTCAGAGGTGAACCCACTGTTGTTACGTTACTAATGGGCACAGTATCAAACCGCTGTCTGCAGTTATGTACCTCTATACATGGCTCTCCGATCTCACCAGAGAAGTTTATTTGTGCAATAAATGTTCTCTTCAAACAATCCCCAAGAGGTTCTTTGTTCAGTCACTCTTTTCTTGTAAATAACATTAAGAAGGTAAAACAATTAAACCGATCAAACTGTTACAAGCTCAAGACCACCTGAGGTTTAGAAGAATGGGGGTGATTGTTCCAACAGTGGAAGCATCCCCTGGATTACTCTTGATTTCACAGTCCCATAGATGTCCACTCATTTCTATGAAATGTTGTCTGTTTTTCTAATTTTTTTTTTTTTTATTTTTCTCCCCAGAACACCTGAGAATTTGGTATTTGTTGGTGTGAATGCATAATTTGTAGTTAATCTTTATACAATAATATATATTTATTTATATGATAACAATATATCTTAATTATAACCAAGATAGCAACGACCATATACTAGAGAGTATGCTGTTAGTTATTCTAGTAAGGAAGATGAGGCCACAATTTTAAAAGAGCAGAAATACAGTGTATGTGTGTGAAGCTTACATTGTCTGTACTATGGCTGTGTGTGTGTGTGTGTGTGTGTGTGTGTGCCTACACACTGACTGAATATTTTTCTTGTTACTTCCATGCATTTTCATGTCAGAAATTAATACGATTAAAAACATAAATTATAAGACCCCACTCTTACCTGCACTGATATGTAGGTAGCATTTAAAACAACTCTTCTATAAGCAGGGCCTGCAGCTCCCAACTCAGATTTATCTTCTATTTCTAGAACTCCCCAAATAATGAGTTTTTCCATTGGGGGCATATCTATGTCAGCTACAATCCATGTTCCTAAAAACCATTAAGAAATACAGTGTAACCAACACACTGAAGCTAGTGGCAGAACATTGACAAGCCTAACAGCCAGTCTTGTCTTTGAAGTTCATGAATTCCTTCCATATCATGATCCCTATATCTCACAGAAAGCATGATATTGTGGTTTTGTTGCTGTTATTAGTGTTCTGTTTTGAAACAGTGTTATTAGGCTTCTGAAATTGTTCTTGAACTCCTGTGCTAAAGCAACACCCCTTTCTTGGTCTTCTGAGTCATAAGGAAAGCAGACACATGCCACCATACCCAGCTAATGTTATCATTAATAGGTTTAAATATACAGAAAACTGGAAATTTGTTTCATATCCAGACACAATAATAAAGCCCATGTCTTTCTGCTTACTTGCTTTTTCCCCATATAAGTTGCTTAAAGGCAGACTCGTGACTATTGCCACATCTTCTCCCCTGCAACACTGACATTACCTAAGTGCTAACATTTTACTTATCTATGTCTTTACCTTCAGGAATAACCACATTTGCTCCTGGGCGAGGCACAGTATAATTGTTCTCTGGGGATGATTGCCAAAAAGACTCATTTGACCATAAACTGGAAAAAAAGTAATGCTTTCATTAATAATCACCTTTATATTTAATGAGCACTTCCTTAAGGCACAGTGTTATATTAGATGTCTTAGGAGTGGTGGACTATGAAGTTGACATTTAATAATTTTACTAACTAGCCAAGTTAATGTGTACAATAAGTAGTACAAGACATATACAAGCTATGTAATTTTTCTATTGAGCCAAATAATTTTAAAAATTTGCACACATTTCTTCTCACCAAATCTTCATTTTGATAAATGGTAGTTTAATTAAACCAATTTAATTTAATTTGAGATGTGTCAGTTATTCTGTTTTCTTATAAGATCTGACCATAGAAAACTTAAAATCAGTGCATCCTATATCTATTTACGGGTCTCTGGCAAATATTGCTATCTCACAAAGTAGATGCTGAGGATATATTTGTGTAGATTCTGTAAACATAAAAACAAGAAATACAGTGTCTGACTTGCCCAGAATACATTGAAGTTATGCCCTGGACAGCAGCAGGGTAGGAGTTTGGGGTAATAGGTTTGTACTGCATTAAATGGAAACAAGCATGAAGTGCCCACTGGAAAGAGAAGGCCTTACCTTTTTGTAATTATGCCTTCTAGAAACTGCTTGCTAATAAAAATTTTCCTAGGGGATGTAATTACAAAGTTGATATCCTCTTGCTGGAAATGACTAGTAATGAAATGTAAGAGTCATTTACACACTAATTATGATTCATATGGTTAAAAAATAGCTGTAAAAACTGATAAGATAGAAGGAAAAGATTTCAGCCGAAAGAATTAAAATCGGTGATCAAACTTTCCACAATTGTAAGACTGTTAGCAACTTTTACATACAAGTTTTATGAGCTTTCTTTATTTTTTCCCTGGGGAGTAGATTATAAAATTAGAAAACCATGAGTGTGGATGTATCTTGTGAACCAAAATTCAGTGAAGAAAGCCTAGGTACTTGTAAGTGGCTGGTCGTTTCCTGGGAATTGGTTTTCTTGATGATGGATGAACTGGAAAGCAGTCTTGGAGAACACAGCAGTAAGCTTGGAAATTAATAATCACATCCTTCACATCAGGATCTAGGGTCCCAGAGATGGGCTGGCTCTGAGGAGGGTCGCTTCTCCCTGACACTGGAGCAAAATCAGCACGGTTTCCAGTTAATATGTTAACATGATGACTGAAGTTCTCAACCCTATACAAGCCGTAGCATTTTGGAAATATCATTTCCTCAGAAACAAAAAGTAGGTATTGAGAAACTTTACCAAGATAGATAGTATATTGAGATGAAGTATTACAAAGAATGAAAAAATATCTGTACAAACACTAATGCCTTAAGGAACTCCAGAGGTGGTTCAGCAGTTACAAGCATGGGTTGCTCTTCCAGAGGACCTGATTTTATTCTTAGCATCCACATGACAGCTCACAACTGTCTATACCTTATTTTCTAAATAGTACACATACACATTATACAAATGAAACATAAAACAAACATACACATGTGCATGGAAAATAAGAATACCTTAAATTTTAGTTTTATTCATTCTTAAATAATAATAATGTTATTTTCTGAAAGTAATTTTAAAGCTGTGAGTGGAATGTATACCAGTTGTCATTCTATTCACCTTTTGTAATGATAAATATTGTAAAATAATCAGGACCTTGTATAATTATATATTAGTATTATCTTTAAAAAAACAAGTTTTCTAAATTAAAGGACTTTTCAAGAATTAATTTTATGTCTAGTAGTTTTACTCAACAAATATATATCAAATTCTGATAATACAGGCTATAGTATGTCACATACTTCTATTGAGAAATTGCTCTCCTTCTTAGGTAAGATATTAAGTAAAACATCCCCAATGAATACATACCCAAGTAATAGAGAGTACTGGTGTTTGCTTCAAGATGCCAGTCACCATTCTTGCTAGAATTCCAATTCAATGGGTTTGTGGAGCCGTTCCTCATATCGACAACATTAAACATATCAGGGTTTTGAGTGAAGTTATGTGATATAATTACATAGTCTTCTTCCTAAAACAGTTGCAAAAAAGTGTGGCTTGGTTTATGTAAAAGTATGCTTCATATCATGACTTAGTTTTAATCTTGTGTTATTAGCTGATGTAGAGTGTTACAACCAAAGTTTGGTTCCAGTTTACCTTTCAACTGGCATTTATGTTTTGTTTGACATTTTGCAGGTCTATGTCAACAATGCTAGCTAGCTCATTCATTGAGGAAAAAAAAAGGATTTCTCTCCTTTCTCTTTCTCATTTGTTGTAGTGGAATTTTCCCCTAATTGATTAAATAATAAAGACAATTGTGAAGCCAATCACTGGGCAAGAAGAAGGTGGGCCGTCTGGGTCTGAGAGATGAAGAGGGAAGGCAGAACCAGGGGACTTTCTTTTGGACAGCGGGAGTGACATGACGTGGACAAGATGTAGGCCAGGGCCGGTTTTAGGTGGTGGAAGCCACCAGGATCCTCCACCAAAGGATTTCTAACATAGAATAGTTGGTGAATTTAGGATGCTAGATTCCTCGTCCAGTGATTATATTATCTGTTCATTCTAAACTAAGATTGTCTGGTGTTTTCCATTTCGCGGAGACTCAGCTGGGCTCCAGGGAAAGATAACCATGGCAGAGCCTGGGTTTGAAAAAGTGCGCTCCCAGCTAGGCATGGAAATTTGGGTGTGCTTATTGGTTTGGCATCAGTCAGTAACAAGGTTTAGAGGATTGGGAATGTGAGCTGGTTCCGCAGCAAGCGAAATGAGAAAAGTTGGGCGGATGCCACATGGGGTTATTAGCCACATGGGCGAGACCACCGGGGGTGGAGAGTAGCTGGCGCTAGCGTGGGTTGGTTTTTCAATATTACATGCAACAATTTCTCTCTCTCTCTCTCTCTCTCTCTCTCTCTCTCTCTCTCTCTCTCTCTCTCTCTCTCACACACACACACACACACACACACACACGTGCAAGTTCTATACTCATATGTACATATTAATGTGTAAGTATCTTGCATATGTAAATGTTTTTAAGGTACCTTCTCTATGGCAGCAAGTAATTAGAATAGTGCTGGACAGGGTTTTGGGTCACACAAATATGTAGCATCAGTAGAAGAATATAGAAGGGAACACCTCATCAAGACGCTGATTATAATTTCTGGACACTGGAGAATTGAGGTCAGAGTATGGAACTTTTACAGATTTTTATTTCTTTCCAAAGATAGTGCATATTTGCAAACATATAGATAGATATAAAATATTGCATTCTGTAAATAATGTTCTTATTTAGTTCATGATACAAATAAACACTTAATACTTGGGACACAACTAATTAAAGCTATTACCATGGTAACAAGGACAAAAACAGACAGTATCATAACATGGCAAAAAATTGCTTCCTTCTTAGATTTAGAGTGAGTGGGTCATACAGGGTGCATCACAGGCCTTTAAAAGATAGATTTGTGAAGTGAAAGCATTCTGGCTAATGGGTTAAGGAAATCGCTCAGTAGATAAGAGTGCTTGGTTTGGAAGCACATTGACCTGAATTCAAATTCCAAGGCCCCATGTAAAAGCCAGGCATGACTCATGCACTTTTAACTACATCGCTTAATGGTGTAGAGCCTGGAGGATACCTGAGGTTTTCTCCCTTCAGCCGAGCTTCAGGCTGAATGAGAGAACCCGATCCAAGGGGATAAAGACACATGTTCACATTTGCATACACATATGCTCTTATACCACACATACACAAACTCACATACGTTCACACGTGCACATGTATGTGTGTGCGCGCGCACACACACACACTCAGAAAAGAAAGAGATGGGTTTGTGAGGATGGCAGTGTAGGCTGCTGTTTTGTTTTCTGTAGCTCTTTCTTTACCTTAAATCCATAGAATGTGGAAGTGTATGATATGTTGGTTAAGTGCTCCACACCTTTAAAATACCAGTTAATGTGGTTTGCGTTTGGAATCAGAGCCATCCACCCTGACATATGGGTCAATCGTTTCTTCTGAAAGGGAACGATGCTAGTGCCTGTAGGAAAACATAAAATAAGCAGCAACCATAAAATCCACCTTCAAGAAATGCCTTTGTTTTTGAACAAAAGAAAATACAAATACTTGCTCAGTTTGTGGCATTTTATTTATTTATTTATTTATTTATTTATTTTTGGTTTTTTGAGATAGGGTTTCCCTGTGTAATCCTGGCTCTCCTAGAACTTGCTCTGTAGACTATACTGGGCTTGAACTGAGAGATCCACCTTCCTCCATCTCTCAAGTGCTGAAATTAAACACATGAGCCACCACACCTGATTTGTCTATGGAAATTCTAGGAAAGGACTCTATAATGTTTAAAATGCCTTTATCTAAAAACCCCTACTGTTTAATATTACATTTAACTCTGGTGTTCAATGTCAACTATAGAATTCTAATGAATACAGTAGTACTTTAATATGACACTCGATTATTTGGGTTATAATGAATACTATCCTTTCATTTTGTAACTATTTATGTTTTTATAATCATTTGAAATTTTAGCGTTTATTTAAAGGAAAACATTCATAAAACCCCAGCATCGATTTATTTATTTATTTATTTATTTATTTATTTATTTATTTATTTAAAGTATCATAGACTCTCAGGGGGAGGCCTGTTGTTCCATGTTGAACTTCAATGACAGAAGAAACATAATGAAATCTAGGTTTAAGCTACTGAGGGGTTTCATCATCATTACTTAGATACATAGATGGCGGGTAACTTGGTCATTTCAGTTCACCAGAGAAAAAGTAAGAATGCCTTTAATCAAATCTAAAATAATTGTATCATAATAAATGGTAAGGGTGGCACTGAATACTTGTCTCCCGTGAAGATCTGTTCACAATGCTCTGCCTTGCTTCCCTCTGCCCTCTGGTCGTTCTGGGTCAGAGAAGAAGTAAGAAGATGATAGTAAATCCATTCCTGTAATTATCTCCCAAGAGGGTAATATGGAGTCTTGGTGTTCTTGTGCCACCTTAATGAAGAGGACAGTTTCTACGAGTCAGCCTAGTTGACATAGTGCTTCCTCCACCATCTGGCTTCCTCCACCATCCCTTACTTTCTTCTTTCAGGACCAGCTCAGTCATATATCACACTAAGGTGATTTTTGCTACTTTATACTTTATATAGAAATAAACATTGGAGGCCGGGGTAGGGGACAGAAGTTTAGTTTAAGTTATTTGAATAATTTACCACTTCTTACATATTTTCCAGATCCTTTTCAATTCAAAAAGCAAAAGTCACTTCACTGAGAGGGAAGTAACAGTGGCCATTTCAAAGCCACCACACTTGTAAGAGCCACCATCTAGAAAGGGAACCGTGAAGGTAAGTGGTAGATTGAGCCCAGGAGTGGGACACGGGTGCTTATCCAGTTTCAGAGTGCACAGTTAAATAGATGTACAAATCTGATTGAAATATGGGAAGAATCTGGAATTCTTACAAGGGGCATCTTGAGAGACTCTGATGGGAAAAAGGTAACAAAATTCCAATATGTCAGTGTCTATACTAGCTAGACAGAGATACTTTTAGCATAGTTATGCTATAAATATGCTGGCACATTTATGCTATAAAATTACAAAAGAAGCTACTATTGAAATACCTCATATTTGTTGTAAATTATCAGTTGCCTTATCAATAGAGTTAAGTGGGGGTGGAGTATTTGGAAATACTGATGGCATATTAAAGTACAATTTTGAAATTATTTGTAATATGCTGAAGAAGAATGTCAAATTTTGATACCAGAGAAGGACAGGCAAGTGCACTTGATTCTGTTGAGAAAGTTTCTTTCTGTTGTCATAATTACTTATTACATGTTTGGATTAGATAATCACAGATACAGGCTTAGTGATCAAGAAGCTGCATCATTTGGCCTTACCCAGAGTATGTAAACAATAGTATTTATTGTAGATGTTATAAAGATTATGTTTAGAAAATCTTTGAGTCACCCATGTTCTCACCCATTTTCAGAATCTTCAGTCTATCATAACAGTCTGTGGTATGCTGGTGCATGGTAGACAGATACTTACTTTATTCAGATAGGATATAGTTCATGATGTTTCAACTTAAGGAGTTTTGGACTTTATATTGGTATGTCATAAAAATAACAATAATTATTATTCAATTAATTACATCATATATTCAAGCCATTGTTATAAAATAGGCTTGTGTTAGATGACTTTTCTGAGCTAGGGGCTAATGTAGGTGTCTGCAAATAGGTAAAGTAACCTAGACTGAAGCATCTTGTTTAGTACAGTATGTGCATTTTAGTACAGTATGATGCATTTTCTTTCTTTTTTCTATTTTTATTGCTTATTTTGTTTATTTATATTTCAAATGTTATCCCCCTTCCCAATTTCCCCTCTGCAAACCCCATATCCTATTTCTCATCCCCACTTCTTCTATGAGGGTGCTCCCCCAGCCACCCAGCCATTTTTGCCTCACTGCCCTAGCATTCCCCTATGCTGGGGCATTGAGCCTCCACAGGACCAAGTGCCTCCCATCTCATTGTAGCCAGATAAAGCAATTCTCTGCTACATATGCAGCTAGACTCATGGGTTCCTCCATATGTACTCTTTGGTTAATGGTTTAGTCCTTGGGAGCTCTGGGGGGGATCTAGTTGCATTTTCAACTTTACTCATTTTCAACTAGTAACAGTTTTATCAGAATACAACCCATTGGAAGTCAAAAAATATTATTAGTTTCTAAATAGATGAGTAAATGGATAGATATATTAAATGATGGATAAATAGATACACAGATTTGAGCCACTCAATATAGGCTAGCCTAGGTGTAAATGAGAAAAGACATGTTTAGTTACTGTCTTTATATTGAAGAGACAACAAATCCTTAGGGAGGACTAAGGGAACTAAGAACCATTCCTCCTAGACAGTAAAGAAGACAACTATCCTCTGTAGACCAATGTGTTGTGAATATAGTCCCCATGATGGTGTTAGTGAAAGCCTTGGAACTTTTAAAAGGTGAAGCCTCTTGGGAGGTATTTGTGTCATTAAGAACAGGGAAGGGAATATGAAATGATTCAGTAGTTTTGTTTCACTGTAGTTCCTCACCACAATGTCCTTCCTCTCCACAGGCTCAAAGGCAACTAGGCTCACTAATCACAAATAGAAACTTCAAAAAACGGAGCCAAGATAAACCTTTCTCTGTACAAGTTAATTATCTCAGGCTTTTGCTGCAGTAATGGAAAGGTGAGTGATGACGTAACACACTGTAAGGAACTGCAGAGGCTTGTGAGACAGCTGAAGACTTATGACGTAGGAGAAGCAAGCTTACAAGTTTCATTTGGCTGAAAAATTGCATATTGATTGTGAGTAATTACTTCAACCTAGTCAGGCAATAATGCCAACTACAACCAGTGTATAAGAACAATCTTATTACTGTTAAAAATCAATAGTCCCTGGGATTTCATATGTATCTGTTGATTGATCCCACTCTTTCAGCGAGCATAAAAAAAGTTTATCTTCAATGAGAGTGGCTTCTAAGGATATATCCTTACTGCCTTGTTCTGATGACTATGTCAAGTTTCAGCTTCTTGTAATATCATCTGGTAATTCATCAATCAACAGAACATGTATATATGCATGAATGTATGTATATATGTATGTATGTATATATGTATGTATATATGTATGTATGTATATATGAATGTATGTGTGTATGTACGTATGTATGTATATATGTATGTATGTATGTATGTGTGTATGTATGTATGTGTGTATGTATGTATGTATGTGTGTATGTATATATGTATATATGTATGTATGTATGTATGTATGTGTGTGTGTGTTACATATGTATCTCTCAAGCACTCACCTTGAATAGCAGGTTTTCTGCCTGAAATACAACTGGCATAAATTTGTGTTTTGCAATATTTAGAACACCATGAAGTAACTTAAGAAAATGATAACAAGAAACTAGGAAAACATTGAAATTGGTGTTGTACGCTGTCAGTATTCACTTACCAAAAGAGTCTGAGAGAACTACATCTTTTTCAAGTAAAGATACTGGGGAAGGCTTGTTGAACGCTAGCCGGTGGAAGCTGACAGAAGCATCGCAGACAGAGCCAGGATAACCAATGCTCCATGCAGCCTCTTGAGTGCAGTGTGAAGGGTCCAGTAAGGAGCTGTGTGGAATGACGGTGTGCCCTCTGTGCCCTGGGGAAGGAACAGAAACAACATGATTTCAATTTTATATAAGAAAAGTAATAAACCTGACCTACAGTGCACATAGGTTCTGTGACCACAATATTGCCAACAAAATCTACAAACTGGTAGAGGTTTATGTTTGCAAGTAACTAAGATACGTTTGGTTTACAGCAGACTTTTCTGTCAAGGGGTTCACCACAAATGTATTTGAAACACAAGACATGAAGCACGCACAAGAGTCAACGAGAAGGAAAACAGCACAAGTTTTCTGGATTCTCAGAGAGATTCAAACCTGCTCATAGATCATGTGCTTTTAAACAAATATAGGCTTAGTTACTAAAGAATGTCTCACACTGCCTCTGTGATCATGGGAGGGAGAACAAATCCTTAGGAAGGATTTAGATCTAAGACCTATGCCTCTCGGACACTTAGCAAGGTAACTGTTCTTTAATAGCTAATATATAAAACCTACACTGTTAGCGAATAAAGGTTACTCAGAACTTTAGTGAGAACTACTACATTCTCCCTTCTGAAAACACAATTAGAATGGGAGACAGTAGCCGTCAACTGTAGCTGATAACTCAGACCATGTGAACATTGAAAAGGATATTTTTTCATCTTTCAAAGAGACTGTCAGTATTCAGCCACTAAGATCTCTAGGTTTACCTGTCAAGTGATTCTTAAAAATGTGTTAGGAAGTGACACATCTACACAAGTTTCCTATCCTGTTTAGACAAGTCCATTAGAAATCACAGGTATTTATAGAAAATGTGACATATTTGGACTTAAATGACTTACTGACTTAAAATGATAAAAAAGTACAATGTATATTGATTTTTCTAGGTTTAATAATTTACTTAAATATTTAATAAACTTTATTATAAAAAACTTGCAAAAAATCACGACTCTAAATTTAGCCAGATCCAACATCCATACATCTCAATGAACTTTGATGCAGTTAGAATAGCCACTCTGAAGCTATGGAGATGTACATTAAATTTTACACTTAATTAAAAAATATATCTTTAGGCATTCATCCACCACTAAAACCAAAAAAATCCACAACAGATCTAGAACAACAACAACAAAAAAAAAAAAAACCCCAACAACATTGTATCCTTTTTTATAACTCTTGCCTATTGAACACATTTTAAAACAAATACAAATTTAGACATTAAATTACAAAGGAGTTGATAGCAGCCTTGTCACTCCTTTTATGAAGTATTCTAGGCAGGCAGTGGTCCCAGCACTTGGGAGGCAGAGGCAGGTGGATCTCTGAGTTCGAGACCAGCTTGGTCTACAGAGTGAGTTCCAGGACATCCAGGGCTACACAGAGTAACCCTATTTCAAAAAAATGAAGGAAGGAAGGAAGGGAGGGAGGGAGGGAGGGAGGGAGGGAGGGAGGGAGGAAGGAAGGAAGGAAGGAAGGAAGGAAGGAAGGAAGGAAGGAAAAGAAAGAAAAAAAGAAAGGAAGGAAGGAAGGAAGGAAGGAAGAAAGAAAGAAAGAAAGAAAGAAAGAAAGAAAGAAAGAAAGAAACAAAAAGGTGTTCTAGTAAGGGTAAGTTCTGCCTGCATGGTTTAGAAATAGAGATGAAATTTATAGCTATTTGTATGGAGTGTGGCTGAGTCCACAACTTGGAAATTATGAAAACAATTTCTATCTTAATTAAAAATGACTGCAGAATGGTGGCATCAAAATGGCAGTGAGCAGTGTCTCCACAGATGTTCCACAAAACTACTATTAATTCAAAATCAAATTGTTCATGAAAGAGATAAAAGGATACCTTTGGAGGCTGCTTCTGACAATTTGGAGCTCTTTCAACAACAACAACAACAACAATAAAAAAGAAAGAAATAAACAAAGAATGAATGAAAGAACAAAGGAAAGAAAGCAAGCCTTTGGCTTTTTTTTTTCATTTTCAAATCAGAAGGTAAATTGGACTACGATTTGTGATAGTGGTGAATCAACCGTAACCATTCAAATTCATATTAACATATATTTGGTGTTCCAAGAGTTTTTCTGTGTAGCCTTAGCTATCCTGAAACTCACTCTGTAGACCAGGTTGGACTTGAATTCAGAGAACCTCTTGGTTCTGCCTCCCAAGTGCTGAGATTAAATGCATACAGCACAACTGTCTGTCTTCCATGTATTTTTGGTATTTTTTAAATCACAGATTGAAGAATAATATTACCTGTTAGTGAACCATCAACATCAATCAATACTGCTTCATGTTCCCAACGGAAACCAGCCTTATTCGGTGCATGAAAATACTGGACGTCAACAAACTTGGCACTCCAGCCTCCGCATCTGTCGTTACACACCCCAGTGATTGATGTTACTCCCAAAGCCACACAGGCATGGCGGTCAAAATTCATAAAGTGTACAGATGACACAGTCAGGCCTTGACTAAATGGGAGAACCAGACCTTTTGAGGTACAAAATGTGGATCCCATTCCCAGCTCATCAAGATGACCAACGATTTTGGCATTTTTAATCACAGCCCCATTGCTTTCCCCCCATCCCCCAACATAGGGAGCCAGGATCCTCTTGGTCTCAATTCCAGCCTCATAGTTGTTCACCATCACAAAGTTGTGGAACTGCAGGGCCCCTCCATTGACCCATTCAGCTCCTTTTTGACAGTTCCACACAGTGAGTGAGTTAAAGACAGCAGGCAATGGCACTGAAGAAGTACACGATCCTGTTTGCATGGGGAAATACTCTTCAAAAATCCACAGTCCAAACCACCCCTGAGAATGAACAGTATTGTTAAAGAATTCTCCAAGTGGAATTCGTTTTTGGCAAATGTTCCGATCAAAGGATGGGCCATCGGGGTGGTCATTCATTCTGTACCAAAATCCAAAATGAGTGCCACCAGCAGCCACATTGTGTCGTATGGTGTTGTTGGGGTTGGTTACCCAAAACGCAGCTGGGGTCACATCATCATTTAGTAGACTGGTACTTTGCTGTACAAAGACTGCCAGATTATACTGTAGAATGTTGCCATGTTCAATACCATCTTCTATGAAAAATGCCCCTCCCTTTATATCATATATAATATTCTTCTCCACAAGAAGGTGATGCGTATTGTGGATTGTAACAGCTCTGTTGTATGCTTGATGAATTGCACAGCCTCTCACATACGATTTGAACTGTAAATCTCCAAGCAGGTGCCAATGTATTGGGTAACGTCCCAAACGGAAAGATTGGCCAGCATGGAACACCTATCAGGCCAGAAATTAGAGCTGTTCAGTAATTTCCTGTTTCAAAGTAATCTTCAATTTTACAGTAAGACATGAATATATTTACATTAATATCCTCCACATTATTCATGTGGTTATTTGAAGGTAGCATTTTATTCTGAATACAATCTTTTATATAAAGCAATTCAACATGACAATACTTGTGGGGTAAGATAATAACCCTTGCAAACCTTGTTGCAAGGTAACTGTGCCTTCTACTATCTACTCAGTGCCGTCTTTGATTCTATTGTGTTTTGCCTCTTCTCTACAAGTAAACTGTTTTGTTTAATAAAATAAAACTCTCTCTATGACTCACCTTTTCTATTTAACAGAATAAAAAAAATCTATAAATGTCTTCTTTTTCCTGATCCTTTGTTCCCATATATAAGAAATGCTTTAGGATATATACGCAAGGTTCCAGTCTTTATCATGATCTAGGGAGGTTGTTACTGACTTCAACTCATAGATTAAAAAAAAAAAAAAAAAAACTGTAAACAGTCTAAAGGCCTTGTTCATACTTGCAAAGCTCCTTGTTGATCCAAGTGGGTGTGGCTCCTGATTAGAAGCTGTTAGTAAGCATTCTGCTGTGTTCTTTCAAGTCTATGATCTAATTATCTAATATTCAAGATGCTGACATGTATGATTCAACATAATCCAGTTATTTAAGAAAAGAAAATATTGGAACTGCCATTTATTTATTTATATATTGGTTTGCTTTTTTTCCCTTAGATTTGTTTATTTTTATGTGCTTTGGTGTTTTGCCTGCCTGTATGTCTGTATGAGAGTGCCAGATCCCCTGAAACTGGAGTTACAGACAGCTGTGACCTGTCATGTGGGTGCTGGGAATTCAACCAGGCTCCTCTAGAAGAACATCCCATACTTGTAACTGCTGAGCCATCTCTCAAGGCCCCAGTTTTTAATTTTAATTTTATTTCCACAAAATTAACTATCATAAATATTATTGAATAGACAATTCAATTCTGAAAATTTCAGTTAGTTTATATTTCAGATGTCCCGTGTGTAATATATCTAAAGAAAAAGTCATTACAAATGTCAGTGCTGACTTTGAGTGTGTCCAGAGTGTGTTGATGGATTTTCATATTGTGGATCTGATCCTTTCCCCACTCTGTTCTTTACTGAGTACTTGATAAGGAAGTGGTAAGTCCTGGTTAGCAAGTCTGATTATGAAAAAGATAATAAATAAGATTCTGAAATCTATAAAATATTCTGAGTTTGAGTAAATAAAGGAAACCAGGAGTCTGGATACCAATTTCAAGTAAATTTGGTAAGGAGAGAGCTCTCTTACGAAGTAACATTGAGAAGGAACCCAATAGAAATAATACAGTGAAGTATACAATGCTTTGATGGGGTAGCATTTTAAACTAAACTAATCAAAGAGCAGATGACCATCAGTCAGAAATGTGGTTGATATGGTCACATTAGGAGGTCCATGTGGCTTACCTGACATCAGCAAGTCCCAGGGCACAAAATCATGAACAGCTTGAATTAAGGTCATTAAAAGGACTTGAATTTTCTTTTGGATATAATATGGAGCCTTTGCTAGGTTTTAAATTGTGTGTCTGGGTGGATGTGACTTATGCTTTTTAAAAATACAGGAATATTTGGAATGATCAAATGAGTTAGTATTTGGCTGCATTAAACTGTTCATTTACCAGTCTGCTGTACCAGTGAAAGGGGAGTATGGCAAACAGCAGGAGCTCAATCCATAGTGACTTATGACATCTTGGTGTTTTAATGGTATTTTTCCTTACCTCTATGTATTCTATTCTTCCAGTTACCATGTCAGCTCCAGGTAAAGGAGCATGCAACATAATACAGCCTCCAAACTGGTCACTTCCCATTTCTTCTCCAAACTTTCCTTGAAGGCATGTCTGTGTAGCAAATTCTCCTTTAAAAATATTTTAAAATATTTAAAATTATTCAAGACATTACAGCGATATTCTTGTTAAAAAATGTCCTTATACTCATTTTGTTTCTCTTTATTCATATATATTCAACTTAATTCTGGAACATAATTATTATATATTCATATCTTCTTTTTTTCTAGATAATAAGAAAGGCAACTGATGTGCCTTGTTTATCTTTGAATATTCTAAAGTATTTTTTAGAGCTAGCACTAAATAATATTTTAATGGTTGAGTGAATAATAATAGTAGTATTTTGTTTATTGTTTCTGAAGCTCCCACTTCAGATTGGAAATTAATATAATGCAAAATTATGCTTGAATAGCACTACAGTCTGACAGTCTAATTAGCATAACAGGAAGTATTCTCATTTTAAACAGCTTGAGACTTGCTTTCATATCCACTCTGAGACTTGATGCAGATAAAACGGCATCAGAAAATAGGTCACTTAACATAAAATTTAAAGAACTTATGCTTATCTTTAAAGAAATAGCTATTAATTAACTTATATCTGTTATTATTTAGTTACTTACTGATGATTATAAAAATACGAAGATAACTTGTCAGAAGATATTCTGCTTTATAGTATAAACACATCATTAAGATGCAACAGTATCCAATAATTCTCTACTGTGTGTTCAGGGACTTTCATTAACTCATTCCCTTGAACTTCATCAAAGCTGTAGACTTATTTCTGGCCAAGGGCACATAAACAGAAGGGAAACACATCATTTCAGAACCTTTGTGGTTAATTGGTGGTTTAACTCTCTAGCAATCATATCTTTGCTTCAGAGGTTATGAAAACCCATATTGAAACAAAGTCTACATCAGTCTGAATTCTGAAACAATTATAATGGAAACGACCTCCTGTTGACCCATATTAGACTAGACAGATGGAGCATGAATGAGATGTATCCTCTGTCATTGAAAGTCATGGATATTTTAGGCTTGTTGAATAATGATACATAGTATAGTTCTGTGGGTCATAACTAGGGATGATTTTGTTTCCAGATAATACTTTCACAACATCTCAAAAACACTTTTGGTTGACACACTAATGGGAATGTTCCTAATATTTGATTGGCTCAGGTCAGGCTTGTTTCAAAATATCCTGCAGGGCATAGGACAGAAACTCATGGGAAAAATGATTTGGGCCAAAATTACAAAGGCATTGCTACATCCCTATCTTAAAAGCTTAAAATCTACAGATCTCTCTCTCTCTCTCTCTCTCTCTCTCTCTCTCTCTATATATATATATATATATATATATATATATATATATATATGATATACATATGTGTGTATATATATATATATATACACACATATGTATATCTTCAGCTTCTCATATATCTCTCATATATCTACTTTCTATCTTGTTACCATTGTCCATGAACTATTTACTACAATATCTATCTACAATGAAACTACTCTCACATATACTACAGATTTTGGAAAATACAAAAAGTATTGTTAAAGATTTGCTAAATAAAACCATCAAATATTGAATTTGAAACTCTACATTTTCCTAGTAAATATAAGTACTGTAGCTTCTGGGAGACATGTGAAGCTGTAGTTGTCAAGGCTGCATAATACAGGACTCTAAGAACAGAAGAGTAGTAAGAAATCACAAGAACAAGGAAGGGACTTATCATGGATTTTTGGTGTCAGCATTGATCATTTTTCTTACTATATTGCAAATACTATCAAGCTCTTGGTGTTTCCAAGTTCCCATGCTTGATATCTACAATAAAATAGCACACTTCAATATAAGCCAAAATGTTTTGAAAAACTGGAATGATCACTGTCAGCTGCATGATGGCTGCTAAGTGTACCTGTGTCAAATCCGTCAGGACATGATGGAATCTTGTCATTCCACTCCACATTATCAGACCCTCTTATTAAGATATTTCTTGTAAGAATTCCAACCTCTGCCCTGGCTTCAAATATAGTTCCATCAGGGAGTGTGGTGGTAATTCCCAAGTGGGTGTAGTTTAGTGGCTTAGTTAGAGTTATGTGCGTTCCATCGGCAGACACCGATGCAATGGTCCGCTTCTCATTTTCTACTTGGCTGTGTCTGTAAAATTTTAAGAAAAAATTTAACTTGCACACTTGATATATTTACATATTTGCCATGTTTACACATTTGAATGCATCAGTCATAAAATGAGGTGCTTTTGAAAAATGTCACGCCATTTTCTGAAGAGACATTTGAGAAAAATGTTTTATACAGAAAGTAAGTTTGATGACTCATTTCAAACCCAAGTGCTAGACTTGTTCAGAGCCTGCAAAAGTAATCATTTATACCTTTAAGTATCATCCTCAGAGGTTCTTAAATGAGAATGACTTTATAGTCACAGCAATGACTGAAAACAGCTTCAGAGGGAAGGGCTGTGCTATGGCATCCAGTAGAGAGAAGCCAGAGATGTTTCTAGCATCCTGTAAGACAAACATAATAGCTCCCTACAGCAATGATGATCTGTCTCAAGGTGTCAATCATGGCAAAGGAGAGACTCTTACAAAGGAAAGCCATTAGAAGTTTCTAAGCAGAGAAATTATTCAGTTGTCATTTATTCTCTAATATGCTCAAGAGTCTAGCCACAGTGAGTTTGCTAATTTTATGATGTACACATTCATATATTTAGTTCTTTAAAAAATTGGGGTCTAGCCTGCTTTCTAGTGTGACAGGTGTGCCATGACATTATTCAGTGACACCACATGCTTATGGAAGCCCTTTCTTTAAGGTACAAAGTTTTGCTCTCATGCCTATCATCTCATTGTGTCTTCACAGCAGTTGTGTGAGGAAGGAAGTGGTAGCATTGCAATCCTACTGAAACCAAGTAATGGCCATGGTGAGCATTATTGCTAGGAGTAGACACATCCTCAACCCCCCCAAAATGCATTTTTTTAAATGTTAAATTTTTTGATATTTTTATTTAATTAAAATATAACTACATTATTCTACCCCATTTTTCTTATATCCCTTCCATATCTGACTCCCCACTTCCCAAATTTACTACCTCCTTTTCTTTATCCAATGTTGTTACAGAAAAGGCATTTCTTAATTCTAGATTTGAATTTCTCCGATTGGATTCATCTATGAATAGTAAATTAGATTTGATGGTAAATCCCTTATTTCATATTTTTTAATGTTTTGGTTGTGAGCCTAGCTTTTAGGAGCTGAGCCGTCTCTCCAGCTCTGATTCATGTTTCCTTAAACTGGCTCTATCCTAAATTGTAAAGTTGCTCTTTAATTCCACATAGAAAGGCTATAAATAAGGATTTCCCATTTTATTAGCAAGCCCCATGATTCTCCTCCTTTTGTATTTTGTCATTATATAATTTAAATTTCTTTCTGGGGGTTCAATAAATAAGTACTTCCAAAGCTAAATTTGTGCATATATATTTGTCTCTCTCTAACATCTGCAATCCTATTTGCAACTTGAAAAATGGCATCTTACATTTTAATTTTAAATTCAGTTATGGGCTTGGCAGATCTGTTTCTTGTCATAACTACTCTTCATTTCCTGATAAATGTAACCACATGCAATCTACGTGTCTATAATTTGGACATCGAGCCAAACCAAAGTGCCTCTCATTCTCTGCTCTTTGATAATCCTCGAGCAGCTATGCTAGATCTTAATTTATTAAGGGCTAAAATATGTAACTAAATGGAAGTTAAGGGTTATAGATAGTTTCAGTTGTGACATGTCAGGCATCTGGAAAATGCCAGCTTAGTCTCATTGCATACAGATTTCTTCCCTTTTTACTCTATCATAACCTCCAGTTTTGGTCTGTGAGAAACACTGCCATGCAGGGAAGATAAGGGAATTCTGTCTGCTGCTCAGCCATGTCCTCTGATGACAAAGAAACTCATTTATACAAATGTGTTTAGCTAAAGCCCCAAGTTGGATGTTTTCAAATGACTTTTAGTAGCAGAATGCTTCTTTCTAATAAAATCTTACTAAAGAACCTAACCAAGTAAAATAAACTATTTTACTACTACATATTGTTTCACTATGGTTCACATTTAATCTTTTCTTATAACAAATTCAGAGACTTGAAACTCAACAGACGCTGGTGATCAGACAGAAGCTAACATGTGTATTTGGCTGTTTATATTCACCCTTTTTGTTTGTTTGTTTTTCATTGTTCTGCTTTTGTTGTTGATTTGTATTGTGTTGTTTTGTTTTGTTTTCCGAGGCAGGGTTTTTCTGTATAGCCCTGGCTGTCCTGGAACTCATTTTGTAGACCAGGCTGGCCTGGAACTGACTGATGTCCTCTTGCCTCTGCCTCTCAAGTGCTGGGATTAGAAATGTTCACCACACTACCCAGCTTGCTTATGGTTCTGTAGCAAATGCTTCAAGTTCAAATAAAATGGTTTGAGAAATTCCCATCATTCTTATTTTACATAGATAAAAAAAAAACTGTATCCCAAATAAGTCAACATCATCTGATACCTGTGTCCTGTGCTCGCAATCACGATGCTATCTCCTGCCTTCCATGTCACTGCTTCTAGAACAGTTAACGTCCATTCTCCTGCATTTGCAGTATGAGCCAAGTGAGTCCAGACCACAGGAATAGGCAGACCTGAAAGACATATACAAACCAAGCATCTCTACAGAAGTGTTTTTTGGATTACTAAGTACATTCTGAATTTGAATTAAGTCAATTTGGGGAAGAGTTATTTTATCTATTTATTTTACCACTAATCTAAAAAAAGATGAAAAATTCTTGATTCAGAAAATGAACAATCAGGTTAATAATAACATACATCCATAATAATATGTGAATCTGTGAAATTCGTAAAATGACTTAAACTGACAATCTACACCTAAATCATATATATATGATTTATTTATATTTATTATATATTTATTTATATTTATTAAATACTTTTTTATATTAAAATATATTATTTATATTATATATTTATATTATATATATAATATATAAAAAATATAATATATATATATGAAATTATGTTTAGCACCACGTGGGACATTTATGGTTACAGCATTTCTGTTTATAGAATTCTGTATCCACAAAAGGCTACAATTATTACCATATAGAATACATCAGTATAAAAATGACTCAATTCATGTTTAAACAATGTTACCTTAGCATCTCAAACATGATTAAACTATGTTACTTGACATCCCTTCCTGAACTACAGCTATATGAATGTACAACTATAGATTTGTTTTTACATTTTAGAAATATTCTGGTTAAAAAAGTAAAAATGAAGAAATTACCATCGTCCAATTCCAAAATTAGTGCCTTTTCAGACAGTAAGTAATGAGTAAGTAGCATACTTAAGGAAAGAGTAAATGGTAACAATAGTGTTTAGTTATCCATAGACATAGATATCAGAAGGGTATGGCATAGCCTAGAAGGAATGTATGACCTTTCTGAGACTAACTTTTGTGTATAGCTTTTTAGATTAAGGGGTGGAGTTAGAAAGAAACAGAGACTATCCAAAGATAGGAGAAGGCTTGCAAGTTTATATCAGAGTGCCTTCAGCCTACCGTGAAGATCGAGCGTGCCCTCACGCACACCCAATGTCTTAGCTCCATATACAGGGAGCTCAGGAGATCTAAGATGCCCATGGAGAGTAATGATAGCCTGGTGTTGAAATGGAGATGCTTCTGTCCCAATCTGAAAGAATTCATAGATCTTGTTCAGAAAATGAAAATTCACAATTCACAATTCTTATTTTGCAAAAATAATTATATTTCTATTTCTTCCCCATTTAAAATTGTCTAGACATCCAAATCTTTCTTTCTCAATGTAAGCCTTAAAAGCATATAGGTGCATATCTGTGCTGTTGTCACTTGAAAAATATCAATATAAAAAGAATGCAGCTTATATGCCTTTTAAACACTGTTACCCTTGTTTCCGGGGTATGATTAAAACCGATGATTCTACATGTGAAGACTAGAAGATGACCTCCAGTGTTGTTCCTCAGATTATGTCTCCTTTTTCTTGTTGTGTCATCTTACTAGCTCCCTCCATCCCTAAGACTTGAATTTTCTAATAGGTCAATTAATAATACAACAGCTGACCTTCAGAAATAACAGAAATTGACACAGGAAGTTTTCTTTGTGCTTTAAATTCGACAACACATTAATTATTCTCTATTAAAATGCAATAATTTTTTAGAATCAATCTCTTGTGAGGTTGTAACATTAATTGAACCAATTAATAAAGATAACCAGAATAATTTGGTACAATTAACTATTAATTTTATATATAGTATTTTAAACAAAATTAAGTGAAGAAATTGTTTTCCATACCTGAAGAACACCCCCATCTGTGATTAGGATGTTTTCTGCCTGGAGTTCAATATCAGCTTCATCAAATATCAGAGTCCCACCTGTGAACCACATAGTCTTAACATGTCACTAGACCCCAAGAGTGGACAGCAAGAGACAGTCTAGGGTAAACTGCTTTGCAATAACCATCTGATATTTTAGTTAATAGTGCAACTGCAAAGATCAATTCCGTAAAACAGGTCTCTAAAATATAAATGAAGAACAAAGACAAAGTCATCTTTATAGAAATCATTGTGATGTCAACATTAGTTTTCAATTTTTTAAAAAAAGAATTTCTCTGAAAGTTTTACTGCTTTGTGCCATAGCAATAGCTTGACTGGCATCATTAGGAATATACTAAGATGGCTTTTTATAAGATTGATATTAATTAGAAAATAGTACATTTTTACCTAGGATCCAATTCTTTAGTAACTTTAAATAACATTTTTATAATTGTAGAAGCTAAAAAAAAAAGTTTATAAAATTACAGAAGTCTTTAGGCACGTAAGACCTTTCTGTAAAAGTTTATGCACAAAATCACAGAGCACTTTATTATTAGTTTATTACTTCTTTTATGTATAATTGTAATTGCTGTGGCTGTTTAATTTTTATAGTAGGCACAAAATACCAAAAAAGCAGAAAGAACCCAGTTCACAACTGAAAGCAGTTTCATGTGTAAGGAAGAGAAGAATTGTACTCAGCTTCTAGTTAGAGACCAGATTTTGGGTTCAGACTCCATATTAGAGAACCTGACCTAAGGTTGAACTCTCTAGTACTAGTTTCCCGGTTACTCCTCCAAGTTACAAGCCCGCCCTGGCACTTCACTTCATAACAACCACCAATCAGGAGGAAAGCAGAAGTTAAGTTCATGGTTTGCTTCCCAGAACCAGCCAATTATTTTAAAGGACAACAAAAGTCCATATGAACCCTCCAATTAGACATGTGCCAGGCTAGAAACAACCTTGCTCGCTTGCCATTTTCTACAAAACCTTGTCCCACTGATGGCTTGAATAAAGACCCTAATGCGATTATATCAGAAGCAGCTCCGTGGTGGTCTTTTGGGGCTCACAAAATGTGCACAGCACTAGTGCAGTCAGGGATTGTTTAGGACTGACTTGAGCAAATTCCTAAAATTTTGTAGCCTCTGGGATCCACTACCTCGGTATTTTTGACATGGGAAATGATGTTAAATTTAATTGATTAAATGTGAGGACATTGAGATATGCACTACCTTCCCCTATTATCACTTTAAAAAAAAAAAAAAACCCAACTTTGTGAAACAAAGTTTAAAGAATGCTACTAGAAATACATTAAATAATATCATAATCACAAATAGATTTTAAAAGCCTAATTCAAAGATGAATGCTCATTATCATGGCTTTTGATTAAATTAAGTTGATAGAAATAATCAGCAGAGTCTAATATACAAATTTTTACAAATTTACCTTGAATGAGTAACATTTTCAGAACAGGAGTACTTTGATCCAGAAGAATTATCTGTCCTTTCGTAATAACAGCAAGTGACCCTTCCTCTGGTGGCAGTTTTCCTCCCCATGAGGAATTAGCAGACCAAACATCAGCATATAAGAAGTCAGCATTCTCCTGTAACAGAGTGCAAAGAGTCAGAAAGTTCAGAGAATTTATCAGAAAAGTTCTCAAAGAATGACAAGCTGAAACAGGATGTATTTATCTAAATAATAAAAGTGGAACTCAATTTTAAGATGTTACGGACGACTTGATTATTTCATGATAATAACAAAGTTTAGATCCATTATTAATTATTCCACAGACAGAATAATTAAAATATCAAATAAAACATGAAGAATAAAGAACAGACATATTCACTGCTTAAGTTTAGTACAGACACAGTTCAATTATCTGTTGGAGACAAACAAGACATCGACCAGTAATCAGCCCACTTCCAGCATGCTAGATTTTCATTGCTATGGTTACTAGACTTAACTGTCATTACCGATTTGGCCATGCCTATGTTTTTGATGTTGACATGAACTGGAGCCCACCCTGAAGGTGTGTGAGCACTTGTAATGCAGATGATATGTGTCTTGTTGGAATATTGGACATCACATTTGCTGTTGGCTATGGTGACTTGGACATCCTGTGTGTTGTCACTGTAAAGGAAGAAAGGGTTGATAAAACATGCTTAACTTAAATTTCTACTTCACATATTAAAAGCCCTGCATTCATAAGTTACTGGAAAAGCAGTGATAATATCTCATGGTTTATCAAAGTACAGGCTGACACTATATTAAGATTCAGAAATATTTGTTGAGAAAAAGTAAAGACTTTAAGAAGTCAGGGAATAGAAATATACAAACCAGCAAGTGCTTCAACATTGAAAGAAGGGCTGCCTGGGTTCAAGGGATCACAATTCTTTGTGGTCTCCAATAGCTGCATTTTGCAAATTGTAAAACTTGCTCTTGGAATTTTTTCTTTTTTGAGCACAGTTACAAGCCTTAGAATTTAAACTCTACTTGAAATGTATGTTCAGAATATATGTAAACACTTGAAAATCAAGCCTTCCATGGTTTGAAGTCAGCTTTGTTCACTGAAGAATGAGGGCAGAACAGCTGAGTCATGTGATCAGAAAAGGATCCTGGCTGGTTTAAAAGGAATAGATTTGATGAGGGAAAGGATGTTTCTTTGGATCAATGAAACATGTTGCGATCAGAGATGATCTGATGATAATAAATGATTTATGTTGGTGAACTTATTGCTAGACTTAGGCCAAATCTTTCTGTCTCTTTCACCTTACCTTCCTGAACATAAAGTGGGGTTAAAACACTTTATAAGGCAAAGAAGGAACTTTCTGTGGATATGAAGGTCTGTAGCATGGAGTATGTATTCAGTTAATGTTATTGTTAGTACTATTGTACCTCAAGCATGGCTCACAGAGAAGTTCCACACTACAAGACCGTACTTAATTACTCTGAGACAAAGATGACAGCAAGTGTGACTCCTGCATCTAGAAACAGGTTGATGTGTACCTGTGTTAAGACGGTACCTGAATCCAGATCCTGTGACTGTAAGCCTGGTAGCTCCAGCAGTGCTGCCTCTCCTGGGAGATATTTCAGTGACGAGTGGAGTCAGGGTCAAGATGTATGTGAATACCATCGTGGATTGTGATGAGTCTTTTCTGTTGACCACACTCACTCCACAGACTTGATCGGGTCCCTTGCCTATGAGAAGAAGGAAGTCAAACAGTGTAGAGTTCTGCCGTCAGGACCAGACTCATCACCAAAACCCCTAAATAGTTTTATTATAGTCTTATTTTTGCCATGAGTACTTCACAATGCACATTGGATATACACAAGCTAGTGAGATCCTCTAGCAAAAGTTAAAAATATCACATATCCTTTATACTCTATTAAAAAGGGAATGGGGGGAAACACTCAGACTTCTCCTGTGGACAATTCTTCAGACCTGCCAGCATAGTTTTATAGTAATAGAAGATCTAACACTGCAGATTAGAGCTGGAAAGGGAGAGACAGAAGCATAAGCAACAAAGGAGGCAAGGGAGGAGCTGAAGCACTCAAGGAGCCCATGTAGAATAACAGGAAGAGGAAAAGCCAAGCCAGTGTTGAGACTCACTAACTGCCAATTTTTTACAGTACTGCCACATATTTTTTATCAAAATACCAACTCGAGTGTTGAAGTGACAAAACTAATCATTAAAACATCAAGTAAACTAAAAGTTCATAAAAATATCAGGTAAGCAAAAGTCCATGAAAATATTAAATCTTAAAAATATTTGCACATGAAACATTTTTATTTATCTAAAATGTCATTTTAAACCCTTCTTAAATTTTGCTGCCCGGTGGTGGTGGCATATGCCTTTAATCACAGAACCCTAGAGGAAGAGGTAAGCTGATGTCTGAGTTTGAGCCAGCCTAGTCTAGAGAATGAGTTCCAGGACAGCTGAGGTTACACATAGAAGCCCTGTCTCAAAAAAAAAAAAAAAAACAAAAAAACAAAAAAACAAAAAAAAAAAAAAAAAAAAAAAACCATAACTAATTAACTAAACTTTCTCCAAATTGTTAAATAATAATTAAAATCTCTACATAGTACTAGATATTTGATATTCACAACTAACCAAATTACAGCTAATAATGTCTCCAGTTAACAGAAAAACTGTAGTAGGGAGAAGTTTCGTAACGTGGCTGTAGATAAAAAGGAAGTGGTAAAATTTGAGATAGAGTATTACCCAGAGCTCAGGTTTTATTTTTCAATTGGTAAAAATAAGCAAGACTTATAATAACAAGAATATCATGATTCAGATATACTTCTATGTATGTTAATCTCACAATAATCCTATGAAGAATGTCACTATGTTAAAACCATTTGATAAATGAAAAATCCAAGGTAGAGAGAGGTTCAAAATATTCCCAAGAAATATATAAGGCCCAAATCCTTTTGATGACTGCCCAGGTTAATACACAAAAGCATTACAGCAATTTATCTTTTTAAAATAACTTTTATTTTTTGAGATTGAACTATAAACACATAATTTCCCCCCATTTTCCTTCCCTCTAAACCATCCCACATACCCTTCTTTGCTCTCTTTCAAGTTTATGAACTATTCTCACTAATTGTTGTTACATTCACACACACATACACACACAACAACAACAACAACAACAACAACAACAACAACATAATTAGTCTGTATGATGTTAATTATATGTATGCTTTCTGGGCTGACCTTTTGGTATAAAATTACCAGTTGGTGTGCTTTCTGGAGAAAACTATTTTTCCCTCTCTCAGTATTCTTTAGTTGCCTTTAAAGAAAATTTGACTAACAAGAACTAACGTCAGGTTCTCCATTTGGATGCTCAACTAAGAGCTATCAATTGCTGTCACAAACTAAAGTTCTCAAATTTACGCAGGTAGAAAATACAGTTCCAACCAAATTGCTTGAAGCCAGGATGGTAATAAATCAGAATCAATTACTTCAAAAGAATTTGACAACCTGAGAAAAGACTGTAATCTTTCTTTTTTTGTTTTTTTATTTTTATTGGATATATTCTTTATTTACATTTCAAATGTTATTTCCTGCCTTGGTTCCCACCTGCCCCCCAAAAACCTCTTGTCCAATCACACATCCCATCTCATTTCTATGAGAGTGTTCCCCCCACTCACCCACCCACTCCAGCCTCTCAGCTTCTTCAAATTCCCCTACAATGGGGCATCCAGCATTCACTGGACCAAGGGCCTCTCCTACCATTGATGCCTGACAAGACCATCCTTTGCTAAATATGTGGCTGTAGCCACGGGTCCCTCCATGTGTACTCCTTTTGGTGGTTTAGTCCTTGGGAGCTCTGGGGGAATCTGGTTGGTTGATATTATTGTTCTTCCTATAAGGTTGCAAACCCCTTCAACTCCTTCAGTCCTTTCTCTAACTCCTCCATTTAGGACCAATGGTTGACAGTGAACATCTGCATCTGCATCTGTCAGGCTCTAGAAGAGCTTCTCAGGAGACAGCTATATCAGGCTTCTGTCAGTATGCACTTCTTGGCATCCACAATAGTGTCCCAGTTTGGTGACTGTATATGGGATAGATCCCCAGGAGGGGGAGTTCCCGGATGGCCTTTCCTCCAGTCTCTGCTTCACACTTTGTCTCCATATTTGCTCCCATGAGTATTTTGTTTCCCTTTCTAAGAAGGACAGAAGCACCCACACTTTGTTTTTTCTTCTTCTTGAGCTTAACGTGGTCTGTGAATTGTATCTTGAGTATTCCTAGCTTCTGGCCGAATATCCACTTATCAGTGAGTACATACCATGTGTGTTCTTTTGTGATTGGGTTACCTTACTCAGGAAGATATTTTCTAGTTCCATTCATTTGTCTGTGAACTTCATGAATTCATTGTTTTTAATAAGCTGAGTTATATAATAGCAGAGCCATCTTCCATGCTGGCATCTTGTGAGTGGCAGGTCTGGAGTCTCTGGTGGCCTGAGTGGACGGTGGGAGCTGAGCAGCGGTGGTACACCACCCACCACTGGTGGCCACAGGCCTAGGCTAGTCAGGAACATGGCAGCCCTGATTCACAAGACAAATCGGGTGCCGCTGTTTTAAAATATCTCCTGCAACAAGTAGCGCCTAATATCTGGCACGAATTCACTAGAAATTTAAGTCTGTTTCACCTGAGAGTAAAAGTTGTATTTTTTTTTAAAGAGAGTGAGTAAGCACTGAGATAAGTCACATGACTCCTAATAGAGGAACACTGAACAAAAAAGTTGCAGCTGAGCTTCCCTGCTGTGAGGAAACACAGGTGGCTTTTTGTTAAGAGTAGAAGGAATTATCTTATTTCTATGACAGAGAGATATGAACAGAGAATCAAAGTTGAGATTATATGTTTTTAAAATAGATTTTGATACAGTTTTGTCTGATTCATGTGGGGAATCTTGCCTGTGGTTTGGAACAAAGATAGGTAGAAAATAAAATTGTCTGTGGCTCTAGGCACAGAACCACAGACACACACATATACTTTTTAGCCAAGAGAGCTAAATAAATAAGCCTCCATTGTGGAGCAGTTACTGATTTAAGTATAAAGTTAAAATATAGGGATTATTTGCTTTTAAGAAAGATTTATAAACAGATTTGTCCTAAGCATGTGAGAAATATCACCCGTGGTTTAGAACTTAGATAGGGGAAATTGTCACTGGCTCTAAAATAAAGAGTACAGTGTAGAAGTGGAAGCTGCTTAGGACTACACAGCTAAACAGATAGATGGTGTAAATAAAAAACTGTTCTAGGCAGAGGGCCAAACAGAAAGATAGTGTAAATCAGGTGTATTCAGATGATAAAAAGTTATATTGCCTCACAGGAGACTCTGGTTCTGTCTAACGTGGGCCCCATGGGAATTCTGGGTTCATTTTCTGCTTGGCAAATTAGGGAAGGCCTAAAGAATAGGCACATATAGTATTTTAGTTATTAAATTGATTTTATTTTCAATATGGGTGTAATTTTCAGTTTTGTAGTTACATTTTTCCTCTGGGAAAGAGGTCAAGATAAAGGTTTTTCTGGTTACTGGCTCAAGAATATGCTGTTTTGGTGAAAAAGGTTTTGTCTGTGTTTTTTCAGATGAGATGATTGAGGTATTTTCTGGTTATTGGCACAAGGATATGCTATTTTTGGAAAAGGGGTTTGTCTGTGTTTTCAGAAGAGTAGATTAAGATATTTCTACCTCCTAGAATTATATGGATTAGACATGACAGAAGCAGGCCACCAGAAGACTAGATTTCAGAATTCAAACAAAAAATTATCTTTATACTAAAATTTGTTTTGAGAATTTTATATTGCAGAATACATAGCCTTGGTATATCTACTCATCAAGCAAGCTGAGCAGACCTGCTTGAACCTCTGATGTCCTGGAATTTCAGCTGGATGCAGTGAAGACACAGTGTCAGAGGCTTATCAATTTACCCCCTCCCCCGCCCCTCTTCTAATATATCAATGCCCAAATTCAGCTTGAAGAAGTTAATGAAGAGTCGGTGCCCTATTTCCTGAGCTTAGGGACTGAGGTGGTTAATATTAGGCTGTTCTTTTAGGGAAAATAATGCTTTTATTGGAACAGGGAGGAATAGTTAGAATTGATCACATAGCCATAACCTATTTGGTAGAAATCTGTATAATGGTTATTAAGCTAAAGTTATATTTCTTAAATGGTACAAAATTTACTTTGATTTCAAATTCAAGGGTTTCATTGTTATATTTTCTTCTATTAAGTCAAAATTGGTGGGTACAAGACTTAGACCCAGTCCTTCTTTAATTTTTTTAACTGATCTGAGATGGTTAGCCTGTGAATTAAGAAGCTATAGCAGATTCATGGCTCTGAGTTTGTTGTTAGGGTGTTTTCTATATTTTAATTAAAAATAGCTGAGAGGAGTTAATGGACAACAGTCCAGATTGCCTTACATAGATAGTTGGTTTTCTTTCTTTCTCTGTTTCTTTTACTCTTTCTTTTCTTTCTTTTCTTTCTTTCTTTCTTTCTTTCTTTCTTTCTTTCTTTCTTTCTTTCTTTCATGTATATGAGTACACTGTAGTTGTCTTCAGACACACCAGAAGAGGACATCAGATCACTTTGCAGATGGTTATTAGCCACCATGTGGTTCCTGGGAGCTGAACTCAGAACCTTTGGAAGAACAGTCAGTGCTCTTCACCACTGGCCATCTCTCCAGCCCTGATTGTTGGTTTTCAAAAACATCAGAAGTCCACAGAATTGATGTTACAAACATTTCTGTATTAATGTTCATTTTGATTAAAGACCTGTCTGCTCCTGACAGCTTCGCTGTTGGATTCTAAGAAGAAATTGAACATCTTTGGACTTACTCCAGTTGTCGTGAGACAGCCACCAGGCAAGAATCGCCTCTTTTCATCTACAGACAAATTACTGTCCAGAAAAGGACACTTGCAGAATAGTCGACTGATTATATCTGCCAAGACAGAGTAATCAGCCCTTAATAATTCTGCATCACTAGGTCTGTCAGATGATCCTGGGCCAGAAGGCTGAAGATCAGATGTTCCAACGTTTTGTAGTATAGGGACTGTCTAGGTGTTCAGCAGTCTCTATAAATTGGCTAAGTTTTAGAAGCTATGCTTTGTGCTTCCCATAATTTCAGTTAATTCAGTGATTGTGGATTTCTGATGGGGTTGAAGACTTACAGTCTCATAGCCAACCCAGGCTATTTATTTTGAGAGAACAGATTTGAGAGGATGGTTTTCAGCTGACATTCATTCTAAAGTCAGGACAAAAGCCAAGTTCAGAACTAAGTCTTTTAGTTAGGAAAGATGAAGGAGGTTTTGTTTAGTTGACAAAACTGATGGACTGGGTATTAGGTTTATCTTGTACCTTACTGATATAAATTGGCATAGTTGTGGTTTAATTGTATTTTGAGAGAAAGGATTCTTTTTATTTTGCAGGAAGGGTGGTATGTAGGAGGAGCTAAAGTGGGAGGAATAAGAAGAGAAAGAGGAAAAGAAAGAGGAGTGAGGCAGGGGAGAGGGCAGGGATGTAGAAAAATGAGCCATTCAGGTATGGAGAGCAGTCCTGGATAACAACTTATATTTAGGTTAGCTAATTGGTAAACACCTCTAATTGTATGGGCATATTGTTATTGAGCATTACCAAACATATAAAGCCTTTAATTAATATTTAAGCATTAGAGTCTCATTTTCTACCAGGCCTGTGTGGATGGTAAGACGGTCTGGGCACATCCCAGCCTTGTAGAGACAGCATGGAAGATTGGCAGAGCCATCTCCCATGCTGGCATCTCATGGGTGGCAGGGCCCAGTGTCTCTGGCTGCCTGATCAGAGGACCCAAGCTGTACTGCTATTGCTCCTGGCCACAGGCCTAGGCTAGTTGAGAACGTGACAGGTGATTAAGAAAAGCCAGATTGAATGTTGCTGTTTTAAATATCTCCCGCAACAGTACTCCATTGTAAAAATGTACTACATTTTCTGTATTCATTCCTCTGTTGAAGGACATCTGGGTTTTTTTCCAGCTTCTGGATATTATAAATAAGGCTTCTATGAACATAGTGAAGCATGTTGGAGAATCTTTTGGGTATTGCCCAGGAATAGTATAACTAGGTCTTCAGATAATACTATGTCCAAGTTTTTGAGGAACCGCCAGACTGATTTCCAGAGTAGTTGTACCAGTTTGCAATCCCACCAACAATTGAGGAGTGTTCTTCTTTCTTTACATCCTCACCAGCATCTGCTCTCACCTGAGTTTTTTATCTTAGCCATTCTGACTGGTGTGAAGTGAAATCTCAGGGTTGTTTTGATTTGCATTTCCTTGATGACTAAAGATGTTGAACATTTCTTTAGGTGCCTCTCAGCCACTTGATATTCCTCAGTTGAGAATTCTTTGTTTAGCTCTGCATCCCATGTTTAATAGGGTTACTTGGTTCTTTGGCATCTATCTTCTTAAGTTCTTTGTATATATTGGATATTAGCCCTATATGAGATGTAGGATTGGTAAAGATTTTTTCCCCAATCAGTTGGTTGCTGTTTTGTCCTATTGACAGTGTCCTTTGCCTTACAAAAGCTTTGCAGTTTTATGAGGTCCCATTTCTTGATTCTTGATGAAAACTCCTAAACCAAATAAACAGCTTCAGCAAGGTGGCTGGATATAGAATTAACTCAAACAAATCAGTAGATTTCCTATACTCAAAGCATAAACAGGCTGAGAAAGAAATTAGGAAAATGACACCCTTCACCATGGTCACAAGTAATATAAAATACCTTGGTGTGACTCTAAACAAGCAAGTGAAAAATCTTTATGATAAGAACTTCAAGTTTCTGAGGAAAGAAATTAAAGAAGATCTCAGAAGATGGAAAGATCTCTCATGATCATGGATTGGCAGGATTAATATAGTAAAAATAGCCATCTTGCTGAAAGCAATCTACAGATTCAACACATTCCCCATCAAAATTCCAACTCAATTCTTCATAGACTTAGAAAGAGCAATTTGCAAATTTATTTGAAAAAAAAAAAAAAAACAGGATAGCAAAAACTTTTCTCAACAACAAAAGAACTTCTGGGGGAATCACCATCCCGTATCTCAAGCTATACTACAGAGCAATAGTGATTAAAAACTGCATGGTATTGGTACAGAGATACGCAGGAAGATCAGTGGAATAGAATTGAAGACCCAGAAACGAACCCACACACCTATGGACTTTCTAAAATTAGCATTTCTCACAGGCTCCCTTTTTTTTTTAAGTACTTACCATTATTAGGTGGAGTCTCACAAAACAGCATTGTAGAGTCAGATCTTAGTTTGTCCACTGCACATTCAGAGTCACAGACCAATATAGTTGAATTCCATGGGTCAAATCCCATGCCTGTCACAGTCAAGGTTTGCCCACCACCAAAGCTCCCTGAAGAAGACAAATACAAGGAGAACTGAGTGAATGTGAAGGAAATGTCCCCTCTGTGTACATTTGCTTTAGTTTAAAAACCTGAAAAGTAAGTTACATAACTTTCTGAGATCTGAAATTTATTTCACACTTTTATATCACACTTTTTAGAGACTTTTAACCATTAATTTTCAATTAGAAACAGTGTTTTCTGTGAAAATAAATTTATTTCTGATATACTAAGTATGGTTTTAAATTTTTTACAGGTAACTTCAAAAGAATTCAACTTTAATTAAATAATAAAGCAGTAAGAAAAATATAAATGTTATTTGGGAATGATTGGTTAATACCCCCATTTTTTTTTAATTTGCTGGGCAAATGAAAGTAAGTATTTTTAACCTTATAAGAAGTACAAGTTATGGCAGGGTTTTTAAGATTATATTGTTTCTAAATGAGTGCTGAAATAATATAAACTATCTGATCACCTTGTCTTGGATATATATTCTGAATAGAAAGTGGGTACTCAAATACAACAGAGGAGATGGCAAAGCCTTTTGTCTTATGAAGCATCGTCACAGGAAAAATGCCCCCTGCATGTTCTCCCACAATGCACTGTAACACAGTGTCATTGACAGTGGTCACATTACATATACTCTCTTTTATCATCACTGAAATGTCGGAGATAGCAGATCCAAGATTAGACCCAGTTATTTCAACTTCAGTTCCTGGTGGACCTTAAAACAAACAAACAAACAAACAAACAAACAAAAAACACATAAATACACAAATACACATACCTCCTAATGTTTCTATATGCACTTAAAGATATGCAACTTTCCTGCTGTGAATAAAATATTATCCAATTGATCCAGGTAGGCCTTGACAATCAGCATCCAAGAGGCAGAGGCCGGTGGATCTCTGAGTTTGAAGGCTAGCTTTGTCTACAGAGCAAGTTACAAGAGAGTCAGGAATACATAGAGAAATCCTGTCTTGAATATACTAACACCAAACCAAACCAAAATAATATCCAGCATTTTAAAACTATATATAACAGTACACATGATGTACTGTATATATTTTTTACTATAATACATACCAGCCTATAACACATTCACTACAAATGACTTATCTCAATGTTTGCTGTTTCCCAGCCCTTTCGTCCATGATAACTTATAAATTACCTCTTTAGTCTTGTAGAGAAAAGGAGAAGAAAGAACTATGGATTTCTGAGCATGAATCTTAGCATTTTGTGCTATTTTCTCCTTTGTAGCAATTCTTTCTGAGAATGGGCTATACTTTCTTTTACTCGAGTATTTTCAGTATCTACATTTTGAGGACAAATATGTCATGATATACAAATAATCAGTTATAGTAGAAAATAGAGGGAAAGGAACTAATGTAAAGATTTTTAAAGTAAACATTGATGTTAAGGCTTTAAGTTAAATATAAACAAAACCCAAATGTTCATTTTATCTGTTATTTTATTTCTTTCTTGATAAAATAATACTGTTTTAAAACATCTCCATGTATTTTAGTAAGTTTTAAATGCCTCTTACTTTGTAAAATGGCAGTTAGGCGCAACTGTCTTTGCAGGGCTAGAGAGATGGCTCAGCAATTAAGTGCACTGGTTCTCCTGCAGAGGACCTTGGTTTGGTTCACAGCACCACATGTTAACTCATAATGGTTCCACAAGTGGCACACGTATATATATATAGGCAAAACATAGCAATAAAATAACATAACAATAAAATAAAAATTTGTAATTGCCTTTAGGTTTTCATTTTTTTTTAATAACGTCACTGTAAACATATTATTTTTTTTTTTTACTTTTCTGTCAATCTTATGTTGACTTAATTATCAAGGAAAATAAGGAGTCTAAGGTAATGAAGAGTATTATCTTCTTATATAGTGCCTCCTTCTTCACATACACAATTATTTTATATCAAATTGTAATTATCTGTAAGACCAAATATTGTACATGTGAAATTTCTTCCTGCTTTTCAATTTGTATATGAATTTTCTTTCTGCTTCTCAATTTCATCCCATCGAAATCTGTGTTATTTGTTGTCCAAGTCATGCCATCGATGTCTTTAATTAATTATGAATCTAATCATTCATAATCTGTTATTTCTGTTGAAATTATTTAACAACACCTCATATTTATTGAATAAAGTTCATTATTTTCTAAGCAAGCCCAACAAAAATTTACTTGTTCAGAACTTTGCTTATCTCTACAATCTCACCTTCAAGTAACTAACTCTTGTGTTTTAACCAAATATACATTAAGGGCACTAAACATGGAAATTCCTAGATTTTACATGAATAGATAGTAATTTTTATAGACTATTATAAAATAAAAATCTACAAGAAGCAGTCACATTAAATTCTTATAATAAAATTACTATATGATTGCCTAATGAAGTAAAAATTATGACAATAAAAGTAACTATGAGTCATTACCATAAAATTATACATATTAACAAAAATCCATTCTAGCAATATTCTCAAATACAAGCTAAATTATTTTTGAAGGTTAAAATTTTGTTTGATGACTGATTATATCTGCCTAGACAGAGTAATCAGTCCTTAATAATTCTGAATCACTAAGGTCTGTCAGATGATTCTGGGCCAGAAGGCTGAAGATTTGATGCTCCAACGTTCTGTAGTATAGGGGCTGTCCAGGTGTTCAGTGGTCTCTATAAATTGGCTAAGTTTTAGAAGCTATGCTTTGTGCTTCCCATAATTTCAGTTAACTCATTCATTCTGGATTTCTGGCGGGGTTGAAGACCTATAGTCTCATAGCCAATCCTGGCTATTTACATTGAGAGAAAAGATCTGAGTGGAAGGTTTTCAGCTGACATTCTAAGCCAAGAAAAAAGCCAGGTTCAGAACTAAGTGTTTTAGTTAGAAGAGACAACAGATGTTCTGGTTAGTCAACAAAATGATGGACTGGGTATTAGGATTATCTTGTACCTCACTGGTACAAATTGGCATAAGTATGCTCTAATTGTATTTTGAGAGAAAAGTTTTATTTTAACAGGAATGGTGATATGTAGGAGGAGCTAAGGGGGAAGGAGTATAGAGAGGAAGAGATGGAGTAAGGAGAGGAGAAGATGAAGGAGAGGAGAAGCAAGGTGATGAGAGAGAGAAAGGGGGGGGCATGGAGGCAGATGTCCATGTGTCTTCACCAGTCGAAGACAGTTTATATATCTAGGTTGGGTATTGGGTTACACTTTTGATTGAGCATTACCAAACATATAAAGCCTTTGACTAACACTTAAAAAATTATATAAAAGCAAAAAGGAAAAGGGGACATGGGATAGGGGTTTTCTAGGGAGGAGAAATGGGGAAAGGCAATGGCATCTGAAATGTAAATAAAATATAAAATAAAAAAAATTTTAAAAAATATATCAAATGAAAAAAATTTGTTTGACATTTCAAATGTTGCATTCTTTTAGAGTTATCAATAGCCTATCACATTATTATACAAAGTAGCCCTGGTCTCTCTTCCTATAAGCTTCTTATTAATCACAGATATTCTTTAGAGGATATATACAAAGACAGAGAGAAGGAACTGTCATGGGAGCAAACAACATATGCTATTGCTGATAAAGTCATATCAACCCTAGGCAGGTGCCACAGATGTGCAAGTAGTCCTAGGTGGTATAAGAAAGCAGGTTGAATAAACCATTGACATTAAGATTAAGCAATGTTCCTCCATGGCTTTTGTTTCAGAACCTGCCTCCAGCTTCCTGCCTTTGATACCTAGATTGACCTCCTTGTATGATGAATTGTGATAAAGACGTGGAAGCCAAATAAACCCATGTCTACACAAGTTTCATGCTGTTTTGAATCTGGATGCCTTACCCCAGCAATATAAAGCAAACTAAATAACCATGCTCTTGACTGTTATGCTGCAGCTGCTTCTGTAGGATCCCTCACATAGATGAAGAGTATTCAAATAGCATGGGCACTAGAACCTGTGGCACCAGACAAAGGATAAGATGCCACCTCTATCTGAGCATGTCACTTCCTTGGAAAGAATTTTGTTGTAACAATAATATTTAGCTGGAGCTAATTGAAATAAAATATTCTGAACAAGTTTTAGTGTTAATAAGATCAATCACTCATGAATCTTAACAGTTGTTTCTCATGCCACATCAGTATTAACAACATATCCTACTTATTCTGCTCCCAAGACAGTCATCTGTTTCTTCTTCATTTGTAATTTAGATCAAGTTGATGGACATTGTGTTCCTATATTAAAGCTGGAATTTTATACTAAAATGTATGAAAAAATACAAAATTAAGACTGCACAGAACTTGAATCCCATGCATTATATTAATTGGCTTAAGGAGGACTATGTAGAAAACATACTTTAATATCATAACTCCATAATAATCAATATAACTGTAATGTGACATCAATACAATAAATAAAAAAGCATGTAGATACTGGAGTACCTCTATTAGGGATGATTCTTTTGAGAAATGGAGTATCTTCCATGGCATATGTAAATGACAAAGGTGGGTAAGTGACTGCATTGACATTGATCTTCAGATTGTCTGTACCAGTTCTCCCAGCTGGGGTGCTGCAGTATACCTCACTGGAGTTGATGAATGTAATTTGACAAGGCTGATCCCCAACAGTGACTGTGGTGTTTCCAGGAGAAAAGCCATTGCCTGTGATCAGCAAGGTTGTTCCACCAGCAACGCTTCCAGAGGTTGGTGAGACAGAAGCTACTGCAGGGCTGCTGATGGTTAGATTTCCCAGAGCCAAACCCTTAGATACAATAACAACACTGAGTGAATGAAGTCCAGCTGCTAGTGGAGTCATGAGAACAGTAATATTATTCTCATTAACATCTATTACTCTGAACTGTTGACTTCCAATAAATATAGAAATCTCTTCCAACACTGTCCCAAAACCCTCTCCTTTGATAAGGACATTTCCAGATTCTTGGATCGAGTTTGGGAAGACTCCTATTACATAAGGTGCAATGTTTTCTAAATATGAAAAGCTGCAGTTGCCCTGACATTGGGCAGGCACTCCGTGTATTAGTAGGTCTACAAGAACAAGCTGCTGTGGAGCAGGAGATGTCTCACATTCAATAGCTGTGTAGGTCACAGATAGAACTTTACATGGGAAATCACCCATAAAGACTTCTACACCTGCAGAAGAAGCCATGAATCCAGACCCTTGTATGGTCACCCTTGTCATTCCTGTAGTTGACCCTACTTTTGGCATCACCATATTTATGCTTGGCAAAAGTACAAACCGCCTGTCAAATTCATTGGGCAGTGTGTTGATAGCAGTGCCCAGGTTGTAGACAATCAAAGTAACAATTTCTCTAATCCCAACATCCATTGAGTTTTGAGGGTCAATATGACACATAATAGAAGTTTCATTACTTTCTTCTACAACACAAGGGTAGCTACCAATTGTAACCTGAAAGAAAAATAAATATAAAATATAATGCATCAATATATTACCCTTAAATGAACTTCAGGTTTGTATTAGCATCACTTATATTTTTAAAATGGTAATTCTGTGAAAAATTTGTATTCATAAAATTAATTTGTGAAATTGATGAAGACATATATTAAATTGACTTTTTGTCATGGTTTTACAAGTGTGTTAATAATTGAGTTATTCACATTAGCCAATAAGTATAAAAACTAAATAAGTATCAATTGGATGAATGAATAGATTCTATGAGATATACATGCCATATAATAGTGTATTTATTCATCCATGAAAAGAAAGGAAGTACTGAAACCTTCATGACCTTTCAGGATATTATGCCAAAGGAAAATAAGTGTTCACAAAAAAACTTCATATTGTAGAAAAATGTTCAGAATAGGCAAATCTATATATAGGGAAAACAGATTAGCAGTTACCAGTGTGCTGAAATGGGTGAAGGAAGTGGGTGATGTCTAATAAGGTTTCTTTCATGATCATGACATATTCTAAAACTTATTCCACTCAGAGGTGTACAACTTCATTAATATACTATTAAATATACACACATATGTGCAATTGTAAGCTTTAAGTGAGTTAGTAGTATGCAAGCTATAAATCAAAAATCTGATGAAATTACACCAAGGAATTGTGGTCAAAATACTCTTTTTATTGAGTTTGTGGGCACTGAGAAGGGACTGTATTTTCTTACCTTATTAGCACACGGAAGACTGCTGAAGCCATGTCCAGTGATAGTTATGAGTTCATTTGCTGTTCCGGTAGAGGGAGTAATGTTGATTATAGAGGGTGAAGTGCAATTTGAAAGCTCGAAGAATAATTTATTTGAATGTTTAACCCTCGTATCATTCAGGCCACACAGGGGTTCTGTTGCTAGGCAGCCTGCTGCAGTAGTTGCCAACTGTAAATGCGCAGGGCCTGCTTTAGACAAAAAAAATCATTTGTAAGCCATGTACACTATCCTAAAACAAGAACTCTGTTCAGACTCTATGACTGTTTACCTCAATTAAGGTGGTAGATGGCTTTAAATTCTGGAGGTTTGTTATCTTTACAATTAATTTTAAAGTGTTTTAATTAATTTATTAAGTTATTAATTAGTAATATTAGATAATAAATTCTAGCCTTGGGAAGAGACAAAAGTGGGTAGATCCAGTCATCTGACATGAACTCTAAAAAAGGTCACTTTAAGCCAGGTCATCTGTTGCAGTTTTCCTGTTTAGTCATCTTACCTGCAACATATGTTGCTTCAATGTTTCCCACAAACAGGTGTAGGGGAATGTGCCTGGTTTCAGCTGGAAAAACATTAATGACTCCTTGGAGAGATATGGAATGAGTCTCATCAACATACCCACTGCTGTAGTAATGAATTCCAGGAGACGTAAACTGGTAAGAAAATGAACCTGCCATAAAATAAGATTATACACAAGAGATACAAGCAATTAATGAATCTTTGAACACTGGGTGAGGAAATTGGAAATTATCATTTCAATGGAAGTGTAGATGACAGTTTTCTTATTTTTTGTTTCTTATAGTGCAATAGGAAGTAGCAGAGAATGAGTCACTGGCTATAAAGATTTTCATTTGTTTGTTTTTGGTTTTGATAATGAAATTACATACAATAAAGTCAAGATCCAGCTTTACTTTTTAAAGAAAACCATGGAAAGTCTGGTCTAATTTTTCAAATTTTAAGAAAAAAAACATACAATGAAAATTTAAATATACTATTAAAACCATAGAACAAACTAGTTATCTAAAGGGCATAATCACACTGTCCTATAAGGAATGCTGATAAGTTGATTACAATTAACAAAAGTTCATTATTTATTATCAGGTTAGTGTGACTAAAACATATAGTCCTATTTTCATAAAATCCTAGTGTACTCTGTTGCACAATATATGTTGGTCAATTATCATGCAATCAGTGAAGTTTATACAGGTCGCAAACATACAAATGTCTTAGTATGTTTAAGATAATTGCTTGAATTTATTTATAATGATTTCTCAATAGGCATAAAACACCAGGAAAACTAATTGCTGGTTTATTTGCATGACTAATTCATATAAACATACTTCCTATGAGTAAGAAAAAGCAATACAATCAAAACTCAACAAAACAAATCATACCTGATGGAGATTTTTGCCTTCCATTTGTAAATCGTTTACCATCATAAGTCACACTTCCAGGACTGGAGACTGAGAAAACTCTGTACCCTATACCCCTAAGAAAGGGGTGTGCTTGCCAGTACCACACCACAGTATCGCCCACAGTCACATTTAAGACTGATGGTGACCAGGCATAACCTAGTCCATGCACTAGGAGTAAAAATTGAGGCAGATTTTAAAAGGAAAAGAAATAAATGTCTTAATAATTAACCATGAAAACAACCATTTTTATAAAGAACAATTCTCAAGTTAGTATCGTCCATTTATGTTTGTACATAATTTAAACTCAACCAAAATAAAACCAGGATCACTAGAAAGCAAGATTCTGATGGGCAAAGGAAGACATAAATTGTAGCTAATAACTACAGAGTGATGATCAAGAGACACTGAACAGAGTTGGATGCTCAAGGAAAAAGTTGTTCAGAAATGTTTCATGGAGTGCTTCTAATGTTCTTATAAACTATTTACACAGAAGAATTTTTGGAAACAAGTAGTCATGCTAATAATTTCAACTTGAATATTCATTCTGAAACTCATGATCAGTAACTCAGGAGGTTCTGGACTGCAGCAAAATCACTGGAAATTTTTGAGCATGAAATTATAAAGCCTGGCCTTGTCAACTCAAGCTTATGACGTATGTTACTACTTCATATGTAGTTAAGAATGTGACTTTTAATCTCATATGGAGAACACTGCAAAAGTATAAAAGAAACAACACTAATTCTTTTAACAACTTGAAATACAAAATAAAAATCAAGCTAATCTCAGCATAAACTTTCTCTTCTTTTTTTTTCGATATATAAACCTTGGTTGATACCTAAATGTGAACCATTGTTGGTAATTCTGAATACAGTCGCTGTTGAATGGAGAGTACATTTGATGACATTTTCTGATGATGATGTAGTGTCGCACGGGAAGGAACCTAAAAGTATAAAGGTAGGAAAAGCTTCGTCAGTTGTGTTTTGTGAGGGGTGATCTATCACCAGTAAACGAGCCATTGCTTAACCAAGCTCTGTGTTACACAGGAGGATCGTTGATACTTTGCTTCTGATGGTGATTATGTTTGAGTGTTTTTTCACACAAGCTCTTTATTTCACATTAAATACACAATGATAATGAAAGATTCAAAAGCAGAGTTGTTCATTGTCTCATTATTCCTTTAGCCACAAACACTTGGCCTTTTCTACATTAACAAGAAAATGTATTGGAGAGAGGGACCAGTAGTTAAGAGCTCTCGCTGCTTTTCTATAAGCTCCAGGTTCAGTTCCCATCACTGATATTCAGTGGCTGACAATTACCTATAACTCCAGCTACGGGGTATCCAATGTCCTCCTCTGATCTCATATAAGTATCAATATGCGTGAACCCTCCTCCGCAACACATTATAGTATACAAAAGCAATTAAGACTGTCTGTGTAACCTTTCTTATAATATTGAAAAATGACGGAAAATATTTGTGTAACAATCCAGTTCTTCTAGCAGATCGTTTTAGTCAAAGAAAACATTAATAAGTTGACTCTTACAGGACAAAGGTTTTACCTAAGAGAACAGAATTCTCAGTTGGTATTGTGCTGAATCCAAAACCCATTATAGTGATTTCAGTGCCACCATACAAAGATCCTCTCTGGGGAAAGACGTGGGTGACTTCCAAAATGTACAATATGGAAGCATTTAACTTGTTCCTGCAAAAGACCAAAAAAAAAAAAAAAAAAAAAAGATTTCCAATGAGCTTCCTTACGTCACTCCATAGTGTTTTTGGGAATAGGAAATAAATGACTACATATACATAACTAGACATTAATTTTTCAGACTACATAATCTCATAATCATCTTTACTTTGGTTAAATGTATATATTAATTTTGAAAATCAAAGTTTTGAAAAATCTAATAACAGAACTATGTGAGATCAAAGTCTTAAAATAATATAGAAGATATAATTTTTAAGAAATGAGGTCACAAGAAATAAATGAAATTCCTTAAAGTATTTTAAATTTTTTACTATAGTAAAATGTGAAGACAGATGTACATGTTAAAAAAAATAGCAACAAAATTCCATACATTATAGATGTAATTAATTATTGTGCAATTCAGTTTAATTTTTTCTAGTTGTTGAAAACTTGTCAAAACTTCTTATTATCTCAGGGAAAACACTTATTTACTTTCTTTTATTATAAATGACATGCCTGCTAAGGCACCATCAAATTGTGTGATGTTATGACCTGATACAGAGGGTTCAACTCTTTTATCCTCGATCCCACCATGACAGCACATTCTGTAGATTTCAGAGTTTTTGTATTGTTTTATTTAACGTCTTTAGTTTGCTGAATAAGCATTTTCTTCAACTACCATCTAAATATACAGTTTGGGTTTCACTGTATATAATATTTCCCACGAACATCAGAAGCCAGTAGATTTCCAAAACCATTATGAACTCCTCCCAGTAATTCCAACAGGGGATGCAGTTCTTGTCTATGCTTACTGGTCCTTACTTCCTGTAAGATTTGGGCAATCGTCTGTCCTATTCTGACTCCTGCCTTCTCTACCTTCTTTTTAAGGCATTATTTTAATTTGCTGTTCTTCAAAGTATTCCAAACTAGCAATTGTCTCAGAGATGAAACTAAAATTTTGCTGTTAACAGTTTCAGGGAGAAAAATTCAGAATTCCTGTGGGAAATAGAATCAACGAGGGGTTATCTCCACCATTTCGTTTAGTTGGCCAAATCCTGGCTTAACTATCACCTTTCCAGAGAATTCTGCCCTGTTCCATGGAATGCTAGTTCACTTCATATACATTCTTATTAAACCAGTGATCTAATATTCATACATTTTTACATTTCTAATTGTTACAAAATTGTTTAAACATCGATGAAAATCGAGATATGTAACATTAGTGCAGGAAATTACTGTAAATTCAGAATTAAAAAACTGTTCTCCCTTCACTGCCAAAACTGCTTGAAAAACCTTTCCTAGATGCATGCAAATTACATGACTGGTACAAAAATTCAATTGTGCAAAGAATTTTTATAACTTTTCCTAAACTGTTGGGTCAAAAAACCAAAGTGGTATTGTGTACTTTATGAGAATTTTAAAGAATTTGTTCTATGAGGAGATATAAAAGAGTAAAGAAAGCAATCAACATATTTGAAAGTTAACGATTAAATTTTTCCCTATCCCAATTTTAGTCCCAAGCATTCCAAAGTTTTATCATTTATAACCAGTATCAGTAACATACCTTGTTGATGCCAAACCCCAATTTCTGACTTTGACATAGATGTCATGTTTTCCTGGAGGCAACGTGGGCAAAAGGCATGTAATGTCTGTGAAGTTTGAGTGAAGAACCTGGCAGAGCTTTCTTCCAACATACACCATATTTTGTGCGAGTTCATTTCCAAAGTTATAACCCTTAATTGTTAAATTGACATTTCCTATTGTTTTAAAAGAAAAATACAAATTGTTGTATAAAAATTTAACTTTTTATCCAGATAAAATTTTCATATTAACCAAGCCAACATGTTTATCTTTTATGAGATTTAAAAAAGTTTTCCACTTTCAGAGGCAAAATCCAAAAGAATGGGTTCATGCTTCTATGTACACACAAAAAATACATGTTTATTTCACAAAGAAAAAAGCACTGAGGTATTTTTTAAAGATATAATATGTTTTCTCACCATCATGCATGTTCAGGGTAAAATTTTAAGTTATCTTGTTTGTATTTAAAGTAAATGAAAGTAAGGAGCATGTTTCAGCATAAAGAACAAAACTTCAGTGAAAACCTATGCGTTGAAGGAATTTCTGGTTTGTTGTATGTGCATGTGCATTTGGACTCAATAAAAATGGGGAAGGTGACTGGTAGACTCAAAATTCAGCAATGTGATATAAACTATAAAAAGATATTCTGTACTATAGTTTGAGATTACACAAAAAATACTATGACTTATAAAGACCTAGACATCCATTAATGATGGACAGTGAGAATGTAAACATACACAATGGAACTTTATTCAGAGGTGAAGAGAAAGGATATTATGAAATGTGCATGTAAATTAATGGAGCTTGAAATTATCATATTGAGAGAGGTAACTCAGACCCAGAAAGATAAATGACTGATCTCACTGAAGTATTTCTTACCCAGAATTGTCCGTTCTTTTGGGCTGAAATCGGTGACAACTGGTGTTTGTAAGCAGCTGTAACTAAAACTATCCTTCGCTGTGGCTTGCATTCCATTGGTAATGACAGAAATATCAACTGTACCCTCAATTCTCTGAAAAAAAAAGGAAAAAACAAAATAGAAAAATTAAAGTGATGAAGTATTTAAACCCATTCACTTTGTTGGGGAGCTAATTCAGTCAGTAAGTGTTTATGTTGCAAGCAAGAGGACCCAAGTTTGGTCCCTACAATGCACATTAATAAAGGAGAGAAACAGAGTGGAAAGAATCCAGATGTGATGTCTTGACCTCCTATCCTCGTCTTGTTGGGAAGATCTAGCCAGGGAGATATCATATCTGAGAAAATATGGTGAACAATTCCCGAGAAAATATATACAAGGCTGTACACATGCACACACACACACACACACACACACACACACACACACACACACCACCACACCAAAACAAAAAACTCTAAGGACTGAATTAAAATAGAATCACTATAAAAATGTTTCATTTCAGTCATGAATCAGAGTTAATTCTCAGATATTTAAAGTTAATTTATTAAGTATAGGTTACATATCTAAATTCTCAAGGCAAAGATCTAACGATCCTACCGTGGTTATGATCTGTTTAATGGCATTTATATTATTGCATTTTAAGGTTTCCATGGGGCAGCTGAGATGCTCTGGGAGAATGGCTCTCTAACTGACGAAGGATAAGATACCAAAAATGTGTCCTTGTTCTCTTGCTATAGACTCAAATCTAATTTTTCTACTTCATTCACAAACTAGGCTGCATATTTAGCTGATCAAGTTACATACTCTAAACACTAACACTAGAAACCATCTTATATTTTCAGTGATGGCATCTGTGCAATTCTCAGTAAGGTAGTCTTGATCATCTCATATTTCACTAATGCACATGTTATGTTGAGTCCTCATAAATGATTTAAACAAAATGTATTTTCATATTGTCAAAGCCCCTAAATTCTTACTCTATCATTCAGACCAAAACATACTCACTGATTTTTTCCCTACATATCTTACTTACCTATGTCTTCACTTACTTTGCTGTATTTTGAGATTTGGTGTCAGTGACTGAATCTGCATTTATCATCTCTTTGCACATAATTATTGAACCATAGACCTAATTTAAATCTAAGGTTGATTTTTTTTAAAAAAAATAAGGAATTCTTATATCCTATAGAATACTCCAATTTTTTGCCAACAAATTGAAATTTTAGCACTTTTTTGCCATAATTTTGTGGTTCAGATAGATGGTTAAGGGGTAAACATGTTTGCTGCCAATGATGATGATCTGTCTAATCACAGGAAGACCCCAGGAAGAGATATGCCTCTCCGATCTCCACACATGTGCAGCAAGAGTCATGTCACACTCATGCATGTACACAAAAGGTAAATCAATGTAAACTTTCGATACAAAAATAAAAATGGATTTCTTTCTAAAAAAAACTAAGTATGCTTAGTGTTGTTTCTCTAAAATTTACAAATTATTAATGCTGAATTCTTTTCATTTTTCAGTTTATCTGCTAATTTCCTGGTGACTCTCAGGTGCTGACTAGACATCAAATCTTTTATGAGACTCCATCTGACCTCCCATCTCCACTGAATTTCATCTTTACTTTGTATCTGCTTCTGTTATTTCAGGTGAGATGCCTTGTTTATTTGTGACTATCTTCATTATGGTTTTTAAATGTCTCAGATGTAGAAATAATATTTTGGCTTTGGATTTTAGTTTACCATGAGGAAGAAATGATTTTTACAGATAATAATGAAAGCTCTGAAATTTGGAGAAACATGTCACATGTCTCCCCACCCATCTAAATGTTTCCTAGTTAACAAGGTTAGGACTACTGGAGGTGAGGGATGATTAAAGTCAGAGGTCTTACTTTTGATGTTCTGCAGGTTATCCTACTGAAATATCCTTCAATCACATTACAGGTTTCATTTCCAACTAAAACAGTTGAATTTTCACTAAAACCAAATCCAGATATTGTTAGCAGAGTACCACCTTTATAAGAAAAACAAAGAAAGTAAAAACAAAAATCAGATCAACTAGGACTGAACAAAACTTTGTCCCTATCTAACTCATCATTCCCAAGTCATCTGTGATACCAGATAACAGCAAGTGGATGGAGAAGCAGCTCTGCACAAAGTTATCAGCACAAGCCCAGCTAAGCTCTCAACTGCACAGGTTTGCCCATATTGCCTTATTAGGGTATATTGGCAGCAATTGCTTTGCCCTGGAAATAAGTGACATGATTTCTATTTAGCCAATGTGTCCCAAATGAGGGTAAATTAAGACTTAAATTTTAATATCTTTAAGCAAGAAGAAAATCTAAGAGAAAAAAATAACAAAATAAAGTAAAAGTAATATAATTTTTTAAAAACATAAAAATCAACACCAAAACACAATTTATTGTATTAATCATGGTTTAAAAGTATACAAAGTAAGTACAGTGCAATAAAAATGTGTTATTGTCTGTTTATTTTCTTTGTGAGCCTTTTTCCTCTTTGTGAGCCTTTCTTTGTCCTGTTCATCCCAGAACTTTATTCTAGGTTGAGAAGCTCCACTGAGACTCTAGTTACAAATGGAGCAGCTGGTAAGCAGAATAATAACTAATAAATCTTATCTTGACATAATTAATGAGGTTGTTATAGGAACATGTAATAATTGATGATATTAATTCAATAACCTATGATGTAAGCATAAGCAGATTCCTAATTGTGCTTCATAAGAAAAAGAATTAGCCAGCCATTTAATCTCTGTGCCTTTCAAAAGGATATTCTCTTCTGGGCTATGAGGGAGCCTTGGGTTTCTTGCTTTTCTCCTAGCACTAGAATCAAAGCACTGGAAACCCAGTCAGGAAAATGTATGCAATCACCTCTTTTGAGAGTTGTTAGCTATTACCTGCCAGGCTTCCAGAATCAGGCCAGACATGTGAGATCTGACTCCGATAAACGAAGTGGGATCCCTCACCCTCTAGATTCTGTGCTAGCCCAACATCAGCAATGGACACAGCAACTGGTACAAGTCCAGCACTTCCGTTCAGAATCTGGCACTTGATCTCATTTTCTTTTGACAAAAGAAGAAGAAGAAAATGATAAAGCAAATGTGGTGGTGTTTTCAGATTTTTTTAAAAAAAAAGAACTCACTAAAATTAATTTGTAAATGTTAACTTTGGTTTTTGTTTTGCTTTTTTTCAAAATTTTTTATTGGATATTTCATTTACATTTCAGATGTAATCCCCTTTCCCCATTCCCTCCCTACCCAGGAGCCCCCATCCCATCCCCCCTCCTCCTGCTTCTATGAGGATATGTCCCCACCCACCTTCCAACTCCCATCTTTCCACCCACGATGGTCTTTGTTTTTAAGACTCCAAGAAATATATCTACATTAAACTATTACTATTCTGATGAGGACAGGGAAATCATAGTGGGGAGGTAGGATCTATGAATTACTTACTTCTATGAAATTGTAAGCAAATTTGAAAACAAATTTGGAAACCTTGTCCAAAGAAGGTCTATATCAAAGTTATTGTAATTTACATTTTTAATTAAAATTTTTAATGAATTTTTACTAAAATTCTCATTCAACATTTTACTTATATCCACAACTGAGTAAAATAAAATGTTCTATCAACAAAAGTGATAAAAACAAATGAAAACATTTTCTTCACTTTACTATAGTTAAATAATATTGTTATAATATTGGCTGGCTTCAAGAACACATTTAAATAAAAAATCAATAGAAATTACTTGCTAGATAGTTTTGCTCATGTGATTTCAATCTGATTAAATTATGGAAAATATCTAGGATTTTGAATGATAAGTTTCAGTGAAATTAAGTAACTATATTTCCACCATGTCAAGAATTTAAAATTATAAATGATCTTTGAATTCTGTATAACTTGAGAGACGTTGGTGAAATAGAAATCAAATAATATGGTCATGTCTTCTTACCTCATGATGACTATTATGGCATTGGCACAGCACAAACAGAAAGGTGGTGATGTAGTTTGTGGTAGAACATTTACCTAACACGCCTTAGGCTCTGGGTTTTATACCCAGTACATACAAAATCAAATAAACAGCAACAACAATGGACATGATCAGAGACCATGAGAGAAAAGAGACATATTTTGAGTATCTTTGCGGCCTAGAGATACAAAAACACTTGAAATATTTTGTGATACCATTTTGTAAAACATATATGAATGGAGGTATGGTGGATCACTCTTCATGCGATAAATACATTGTATAACACTCAAATAGTCTATGGTCATAATCAATTTATATATATATATATGTATGTATGTATGTATCTATATATATGTGTATCTATATATATACATATATATATAGATACACATATATATAGATACATATATATGTATGTGTATATATATCTATATACATATATACGAATATATATGGATATATATGTGTAATTTATATCTATATAGAGAGATATATAGATATATAGATATATAGATATATAGATAGACATTTTTCAGACCAGATTGCTAATTTCATGACTCTAAAATATATACTAGAAGACAGTTATATTTGTGGTAGTTCTTCCTTCCAATTTCTCTAGGAGAAAAAAAATCAAACTTTATGACAATGGACAGACCTACCATCCACAGAAAGAAGAGAGCATCTGGTAGACCCGACAGAGACGGATACAGCTGAGGTGGGAGAAAATCCAGAGCCTGCTATGGTTAGAATCGTGCTTTCTGCATAAGACCCTGAAAGTGATAAACTTAAGTCACTGCATTTCACATGAAAAAAAAACTTTGAATCTGTTATTATAACTGAGAAGAGGGCAGTGATCAGTAGGATGAGGGAGAGGAGAGAAGGTAATTGAGGATGTGTATGATTGAAATACATTATTGCATTATGAAGATCATAATGAAACCAATTATTATGTATTATTAATATATTCTAATTATAGATACAAACAAAGTAGACCTCTCCTGAGAAATGACACCTAATATTGACACACACACACACACACCAAAATTACTATATATGTATCTCAAATACAAAAGACGTTAAAACAGAATGAAAGAAAACCTACAAAATTAATTATGGTGGTTGCCTCAAGGAGCTGTGGGGCTTGGGTAGTGATAATACTTAAAGAGAATTTTAGCTTCTCGTAATATTTCTTAAGCTGGTGATTGAAATGTGTATTACAGTATGTAAGCAGCCATTGTCAGTGAAGAAAATGGCTAGTTTGTATTGTACTCATTATATTTTTCCATTATTTTTAACTTAATCAAACATGATAGAAAAAAACAATTCAGGTTGTTAATTATTTTGAGCCTAAATAATTTTGGGGAACTACATATAAAAATTGAAAATTACTAGCAAATGAAAGGGCACAAACCAGATGAGGTTTACTATCAGCTGCTAAAATGTATAAGATAATGATTTCTGAATTCATCACTATGATTAAAAGCTCATCCTTTGCACCTTATCCCTGCTGCTTAGTCACATTTTTTAGGAGCTCACACAACAAACACAGTCACATTTTCCCCAATAATAAGACACACCCTAAGATGGATGGGATGAGTTCTTGGCATTAATTGTTCTTTTCTCAAAGTGAGTACTCAGTTCTTTTCTTTTGTTACACTAGAGCTATCCTGTTGCTTGCCTAGTTGCTACCTCTGCTGGGAGAATTCTCACCAGATGAATGTTAATACACACACTGGTCAAGCACAAGAACAATGTCTCAAAGTCACAGGGAAATTATACAGACTGACTGTAACTTGTAAAAGTAGAGAATAGAGATATTAATGACATACTTTGGCTTCATAGATTTTTTTCAAGTAAGTAATGAGTGCTTTTCCATAGTTTCAGCTGCTTCATAGTTCTCATTATATTTATATTATATGAGCTGTTTGCTTGCCACATTTAGTGACAGTAATATATATTTAAAGTTCATTATCAGAGGTTACATTTTTCTAGCTATCCTTTACCTTGTGTTTTAAGGTTAAAAGCAAAGTGTTACCTTGAGAAGGTGTTGCTGTCAAGATCATGGGAGTAATCATGGCATCCCATGTAAACCCACAGTCACCTGAACATTTGGCTGGAATTCCATTGACATAGACTTCAACCTTCAAGTCAAGAAACACAGACCCAAGGTTGAATAAAGCTAAAGGGCCAGCAGAACTCAGTACAATATACATAGAATTTATTAATGAAATATAGTAATAATTCCAGAGCATATATACTTTATGCACTGGATTTAGAACAAATAGAATGTTATTTGCCTACAAAAATGTTTATGCTCTCACTTTGATACCTCATTTATTCATGTATTCATTCATTCATTCACATATTTATTTATATAGTAAGTGTGCCGTTAGGTTTCTAATGCAGTTGTAAATAAGAATAAAAGAAACACATGCAAGAAAACAAATGTCCTCCTTGCTGTCACCAAACTTGTAGTAAATGTAGGATGGAAACTTAACATAAATTAAGTCAGAAGTCATGAAACCATTGTTTTAATTAGTTCTATAAAGATAGCTAGAGGTTGCTTTATGGAAAGTCAACTATTCTTATATATTTTAATATTCTTATCACTAAAGCAGCAACATTAATTATATGACATAAATGCTATAAAGATTAAATAGCATAATATAGTTACTGATTCTGTCAGTGACAGATTTAAAAGAATTCTTTCATCATTAGGAAGTTAATTTTCTCCAAATGTAGAAAATAATAAGTTGATCAACTGGTAAAAAATATTCACATGAAAAAATACAGTTGAAAACACTTTCATTTTACAGGGTCTTTGGTACATTGGTAAAAATTAATTATACATTTGAAATTATAAATGTTATGAGAAAAGCTTGAATCATACCTGTGGTTGCTGATTTGGTGTACGAAGCATGTCTCCAGGGATGCGTTGTCTAAATAAGCCACCTTCCTTTATTGTAGTAACTGTCACATTAGCCTTTTCTCCGATAATGTTGGAATCATTGATCTATTTTTAGACAAAATAAATTTATAAACTAGCAATGGAAAATAGAACCAATTTAAGAATACGCAAAAGCTGAGTAAAAGTATATGGGTGTAAAACAATTAAATTTAGACATATTTGCTTGAAAAACAAATTGTTCTAAAGGAACAATAATCAACTCAAAGGAAAAATAGTAAGACTATTGGACTATAATATATTGCATTAATTAAAATATAATGGACCTAAAGAAAACAAATTCATTTAATTTTATGTTTGAAAATGTTTTCTGTTCCTTCTCAATATAGTTACTTTGGTACATCATTCATAAATAATTAAAAAGTTGAGCTAATTCTTTTAGCATTTTTCATCTCTGGCTATCTTGCTGTGTCATTCTAAAATCATGTTTTATTCTAGTCATAACAATAAAGCCAAATTACATCCATAGGTATAATCTGGTCATGTCACAGTCCTTATGCTAGAATGGCAGCCTTCTGATATCTAAAGGCACTAGCGATGCCTCCATGATGTACTACACATGAACTTGTGCTGAAGAATAGCAATAAGTGAATAAACAGAGGAGATTGGAGGAAAAGAGAAGAGATGAGTGCTAGAAATGAGCAGAGCTAGCAAGAGGAGGCCCATCTCAATGAGAGAACTTTAGAATTCTAGTTCCAAGCATTTGCTTGTAAAATAAGCCCTGTGGCTTTATAACATATTTTGCACAATGAATTTTGTCTATATACTTTTATGTGATTTTCATTTTCTACTTTCCTATCTCCCCATTCAATAAATTTCCTGAGTACAGCTCTGCATCTTCTCCACCTTGTCATAGCATATGGCTACAGAGTAATCAGTAAAGGGTTCTGTCATCTCAACGATCATTCTCCCATTTAAGATATTTAACTTTCTACAGTTTTATGAGGAGAAACGATGCAGTGGTGACCACCTGTTTGGTTATACCATTTGTTATATGGAATTTTATAACAAATTGCTGAATCACAGGTAGATATATATTAAATTAGCACTACAAAATCTGCCAAAAAATTGACCTTCTTTACATTCTAACCAACAAGGATATGAGAAATGATTTCTCATCCTTGTGTGTGAGTGAGTGTGTGTGTGTGTGTGTGTGTGTGTGTGTGTGTGTGTGTGTGTGTGAACGTGTGTATAAACCACAAATCCCACAGGATTCCACCCTATTCTATTTGCAGGAGCCTTGTTTAAATTTTAGACTCTGTGAGCCCCTATTCTTCTAGAGATATGCTAGTGTTCAGTCATTTACTATGTGTAAAATATCACAGTAGATGACAACTTTAGACTTGACTTGAACAGGTCATCTTTACAATAACAAAAGCTTTCACAGTCTCAGAAGAACTATGGGTAATGAAGATAATTATGTGTGTGTACTCTCTAAATTAAAGATGAATATATTTATATTTATACATCTGTATGCCATCAAGAGTCTTCTCACAATTTCTCTTGGCTTTCTCCATATATTTAAAGTAGCAACAGCTCATCTCTATGGAAAAGAATACCTGCTTGCTCATTCTAATGTAGAATAGGTTTTTATGTTCAAATAATTTTAAAAATCATTTAAGAGTTTTGTGTGGTGGCACACACCTTTAATTCCAGCATGTGGGAGGCAAAGGTAGGTGGATTCTGTCCATATTTCTATCTACTCAATAGCCTGGTCTACATAGCAAGTACTAGGCCTGTCAAGGGTACAAAGTGAGACCCTGTGGGGGAAAAAAAAAAAAAAAAACAAATAAAATTGGTTTATAGTTTGCTTTTGAAAAATCCACAATCTCCAGGTTTTTTTAGAATAAGGAAGAGTACAAATTAACAAAGAGCACAGAGAAGGACACAGAAGCTGTACTAATGCAGGGACCTGCAGAGGAGGCTGCTTTCCACAGGGGCTTTTCCATTTGATGCTCCATGAGTAGCCAGCACAGGTTCCTTCTCTGCTTACTGAGACTTGTTCTATTTCTTCCAGGCTCTGCAGGGCAAACTGCAAGTCTGCAGCTGGCACAGCAGCAGGGATGCCTGCATCACAGAATGGAACAAAAATTTACAACTGAGCACTCTTCATAGTACTGTGTATGTAAAGTATAGTTCTTCAATCACATTCCGGTCAAAAAAAATGTTTGAAGTGTTTATCCCAAGAGTTTATGTATTATCAAGAAACAAAAAATATATGAGTAATGAATCTAAGTGTTGCCTTGGTTTTGATATTTTTATTTGAATGCCAGTTTGCTTTAATGAATAATCTGTAAGTGATGAAAGTAAGACAAACTTTTAGAAATTAAAACAATTATATTTGATAAGGAAGTGAAGAAAACACTCAAATGTCATTTATTCTAGATAATATTGGTTCTTGTTTGAATTTTAACTATATAAATCAAGAAAGTGTCACTAAAAATAAGCGTAACAAAAATACATCACTATTGTTTAAATTAGCACTTGCTGTTTATGTGGTAAAGATTGGGAATCATAGACATAAATTAATATTTTTCTAGCACTAGCAGTAATAGTTTACAAAGTAAAACTAAACAGATACTAGAACTAAAACTAAATAAGTATGAAACAATGCATAAATACTATTTATTATAACATATGGTGGTTATTTCAGCCCAAATGTTCAGTGGATACATAGTAATAGGTACCATTTTGGACAAGAAAGAAAATATTTATATAGTTTAATTAAAATTGTATTTTAAAATACTATTCCAATCCAATTTTATATTGTTTTAATATTATAACATTTCTGGGTAGCAGTCATGATTTTTCAATGTATGCGTTATAAAAGACCATAATTTCTATATTTTCACAATTACAACTTTATACAAGGCCGTAGTTTCAACTACCTTCAGAAAAAGGATTTTTAAGGAGTTTGCTATGATTTTACTGACATTTTGTATGTTACTTTTTAAAAAATGCCTATAAGTGATAGTATTGGCTTCAGATGGGTGAGTTCTTTACTAAACTATGAACAAACAATTCTGAGACAAAAAAATGCTATTACTGACTTCAACACGGTTCATGTGATTATGTGTCATTTATTTAGGTGTTTGAATGTAAGATAACTGTACACAGTAAATATCAGGAACAATAATATTTAACACTTAGCAAACAATGCATACATGTATAGTTGAAAAACTTTGGTATGCCTCTAACAATTCTGAGCATTTCATATATACCTTTCAAGGTATGTTCATAAGCTTGAATATCAAAGCTGCCAGTTATAGGTGGAGAAGCTTCTTGAATTCTTTGAATATGAATCTTTGACTCCCCTGGCCAATTATTTCCTCTGTAAACCGACTCATTCTTTGTCTCGTTTGTGGTTATCTAATTTCCAAAATAAATATTGATAGAATGATTAAACTTAACAATGGCTAACACAGTTTCTATTTCATCATGTAAGATCCTGTGACATGACATAAATGAGCCTCATATATTCAGGATTCTTCAGGGCATTAAGGAGAGATCCATAAATCAACACAGGCCATGCCTATACAGCTCAGTAATGAGGCCAAAGTCAACCCAGTCATCTGTGCAGCCATCAGCTGGAATCACAGTAATACCTCATTAATTCAGAGCATACCCTCCATCACTCAAGGAACAAATATTTATCAAGCAAGCACTCTATTCAAAGTACAAAGCACACCACTGTGTGGAGGCAAAGAAGCATGAGATGTAATCATCACTGTCAAACAGCTAAACCACCTTTTAGAGAATAACTATAAATATATAGCCAAGAATACAAGGAGTTGTACGGTCAGTAGAATGACTGCCAGGACTCATTAGACAAATTTAAAGTATTGAACACTAATCAATAGACAAAAGTAATATGTGTTATATTCGTAGGTGTAAGTTTAATAAGGGATATGGTAGTCTCTCATTTCTGAACCTTGAAGTTTTCTGTCAGTCTTGAGGAGTTAAAATTCATAAAGAAATAAATAGTATAAGTGATAGAAAAATGTGTGTGTGTGTGTATGTGTGTGTGTGTATACATGCCAACTTTATCCATGCCAAAGATTAGAAATAACACAAATCTCTATCAATAGAAAAGACAAACTTTGCTCTTTTTGTACTATAATATAGAACAATTTAAAAGAATGAATTATTGCTAAAGGTAACAAGGTAAATTTTGCAATATTGATAAGAAACACTTGATTAAAATCATATGAATATTTATGGCTCATAATAAAAAATAATAATTTTCATGATAAAAGTATGAAAAGCAAATTACTGATGATAGACAGCAAAATAGTAATCATGTGGAAAGATCCCACGAACTAAGGCTTTTTTTTTTTTGCTTTGATCTAAAGTAATCTCAATAATCAAAGTTACTTCTTAAAAACTCAATGATTTCATCAAGGTTCAGGAGAACAGGGTGAACAAGAACAACAAAAACTCAACCATATTTCTAAGTAAAATCAAGGAACACATGGAAACCATAATTTAAAGCACAAAACCATGTATGCATTCACTTACATGCAGATATTAGCTGTTAAGTAAATGATAATCAGCTACAATCCACCAACCCACAGAGGAGGACTGGGGTGGAGTGTGGGAGGAGGGGGGAGTGTGGGTATGAATCACCCTAGGAAGATTTTGCAAGTGGACTAGGAAAGATGAGAAGTGGAGCAGCAGGGATCAGCTGAGAGAGACAAGATGGAGAGATAGAGTGCAGAGGACGATGGCTAGAATTGGAGGGGCTGTATTTGGGGAACAATGTGGAGACCTAGTGCAGTAGAAAATTTCTGAAATCTATAAGCAAGACCCTTATGAAGACTCCTCATAATGGAGGATATGATATCAAGTCGGAAGTGGCCATCTTTTGTAGCCAGGCAAGACTTTCAGTGGTGGGCTGGAATTATTTTTGGTTGAGTTATTGGGGTTCCATGGAGATCCCCAAACAACCCCAGTTGATGCTAGGACAGAAAGCTTCTCTCTGAAAACTGACAGTGGAGCCCCATTGCCAAGGACAACATCCACAAAGCTCATTGAATGCAAGGAGGTTCAGTCGGCACCTACATAGAGCCTTTGCTAGTCTTGTTGATACTGGAAGGTACTTTTCAGGAAACATAGACATCAACCTGCTTTTCAGGAAACATGGACACCAACCCAGACAAAAAAAAATCTTCAAACCTACAATCTGTTTTGTCTGTAAGATGTGTTGGCTAATGGTGGGGTATAGCTTGTGGAAGCGACCACTGTTTGGTTTAACTTGAGGCCCATGTCATGAGGAGACCATAGTAGAACAAAACACTACTCATTAAAGAAAAAAAAAAAAGAAATCAATGAAATGATTCCTAATAATACTATGCTATACTCAAAGATTTGTATCTTGTCCAGTCATCATTAGGAAGGCTTCCTTTGGCAGAGATGAGAGTGAGTGCAAAAACCCACAGCAAGACATTATGGGGAGAGGAAGTCTAAATTGGAGTTCTTCGTCATGTCTCTTCCTTTAGAGCTCATGGAACCCGGTAGAAGACAGGGAGGAAAGATTAAAACACAGCAGAAGAACAAGGCCCACTGAATCAATTAAGTGGGGCTCATATGGACTTAGAGAATCTGAAGCAGCAAGCACTGTGCCTGCGTGGGTCTGCACCAGGTCCTCTGCATATATGTTGTGGCTGTTAACTTGGTGTTTTTTGGGGACACCTAACAGTGGAAGCAGTTGTGCCTGACTCCTGCAAGGTCTAGGGACACTTTTTCTCCTATTTAGTTCCCTTGTCCAGCATCAAATGAGGGCCTTTTCTTTGTCTTATCATAATCTGTTTTGTTGCACTTGGTTGTTTTCTCTTGAAGACCTCCTTCTTTCTGAAGAAAAAAAGGAAGGGGAGTGGATCTGGAGGAGAAGGAAGATGGCATCAGGGGAGCTGGGAGAAATGGAGAAAGGGGAAACTGTGGGTGTGATATGCTGTATGAGAGAAGAATCTATTTTCAATAAAAATACAAGATCATATATAATTGCTTCAAATTTTAAATAGCTATACAATAGTCTAACCAAACATGCTCTAGGGACTGGTGAGATGTCTCAGCTTGTCATGCAAGCATGGGAACCAGAGATTGTATCTCAATATCCACATAAAAATGATGAACAGATCCTCAAATGCCAGAGACTCTACAACTATAGAGAAAGAGACAGGAATATAGATGCAGCTTGCTGAACATAGCAAGCTAGGGTTCAGAGAGAGACCCTATCTCAAGAATATATGGTAGAAAGTGCTAGAGCACAACACCTTATATCCTCTTTTGACCTCCACTTATATGCAAATGCACACATCACAACATGCACCTATACCACACACATGCAGAGAGAGAGAGAGAGAGAGAGAGAGAGAGAGAGAGAGAGAGAGAGAGAGAGAGAGAGACAGAGACAGAGACAGAGACAGAGACAGAGAGACAGAGAGAGCAAAAACCCAGGTCTGGATCTGATCTAACAAATTACAATAGTATAATAAAAAGTCATCAAAGAATAGCTAAGATACTATTTTGTTAAAACATAAGATTAAAATAAATGAAGGTAAAAGGAATCTATATATTCAATTCAATTGTTGCAAAAAATCTAACCGAATTTATATGAAGACAGAACCTAAAATAAAGGGCACAAAAGAATAACACAAAAGAGTCCACTCTATTGAGTTTTCAGGCTTATGTTGCTACAGTAACCAAGAGAGTGTGGTATTAGTGGAAGAAAATATGTAAAAGTGAATGGAGAAGAACATATACCTGTAAATATAACCACAAAATGTGCTTAAGTAATACTTTCTCAAGTGCATAGGAATAATCCAATAGAGGAATGAAAGTATCTTCCATAACTATTGCCAGAGTAACTAGAGTCATAAGCAAATATGTACTACACTAAGATCAAATCTTACTAAAGATTGGTTCAGCATGGAGGGGGTCATACCATAAGTATGAAATATAAAGTCTGGAGCAAAATCTCAGTGAATATTGTCAGATTTGACTTCAGTCATCCAAGGGAAAAATTGTAAGTTAGAACCAAACAAAAGCAAGGACTCTCTGGGCAACTTTACAAAGAAGACAAAAAGGAAAGTTATGGTCTAGAAGAAAATGTTTATTGAGAAATATATAGAGTTGGAAAACTTAGAAAGATGAGCAATAAACAGTCCAATTAAAAACGTGCAAAAGCTCACCCCACCCATTTTTCATGTTCACTGAGTCCTCGGGGCATCCCAAGCTGCCCTGAGCAGTCTGCTATCCCTGCCAAACCTCCATTCTCCTGCCAACTCTCCAAATTCACCTTCATCAGACCTGCAAAGCCTGAACCAATATGTCTGCCCTGCTCGCTGAGTCCTCTGGACATCCGAAACTGCCCTGAGCACCCCCACCTGCTATCCTTCCTGCACCTCCATTCTACCCCCACCTCTCCATCCACATTCATCAGACCTGCAGATCTTGAACCATACTGACATGGAGATCTAGAACCATAAAATCTAAGGACACACATCAGAAGCCTGATTCACCAGGACCGTTAAGGTTAACTCCTCTCCCAATACCTACTAAAACAGGAACACTCGGGGAACAAAGCTCTCCAGATGACTAAAGGCCCTTGAAAGGTCACAATCAAGAAAGACTAGGGCAACATGACACCTTCAGAGCACAACTACAATCCTACCGTAAGCCCTGGATATCCTAACACAAGCAAAGTACAAGAAAATGACCTTTAATCCAATCTTATAAGATGATAGAGGCCTTTAAAGAGGAGATAAATAGCTTGGTGAGAGTCTGTTGTGCATCTGTTCTATGAAACAGTAGGCAGTTTTTTCTGTCTGGCTTCTCTTCTCCTACACCAAAGAGCACATTTTCACCTCATAGAAGACTCAACAGACATGGACATGAGCCCTCTTAGGCTTCAGAGCTAACTTTTCAGTTGAGAACTAAAGGAAAATAAAGATTATCACTTCAAAGTGGATAATGGTGAAAATGAGCATTAGTTATCATTAAGAACAGTCAGTTTAGGGGCAGGGGAAAAAGATGAATCACACATCGTAGAGGCAGAAGCATTGAACCACGCAGGCAGTCTAATAAAAGTAACACTGGCAACTTTGAAAATGTCTGTACAACCAACAGTTTTCTTTGGGGGCTTTGAAATTACACCACCTGTGGTCTTAAGGTTCTAGTGTGGCTCAGGCCTTGTGCACATTTTTGGACAGCACCTAGCAGCTGTAGAGAAAGATGCACAGTGTGAATATGAAGATGAGGAGGATGTAAACCTTTTAGGCATGTCTGGAAAGTGATCCGCTCTGGAGGTTGTAACAAGTTTCCACAGAAGATGATGAGGATGAGAATGAAGATGATGGTTTTGATGAAGAGAAAACTGAAGAAAAACTCACAGTGAAAAAATCTGTATGAGATACCCCAGCCAAAAGTGCACAAAAATCAAACCAAAATGGAAAAGACTTAAAACCATCAACACCAAGATTAAAGGGTCAAGAGTCTTCCAAAAAAATGAAACAACACCTAAAACACCAAAAAGGCCTAGTTCTATATTAGACAATAAGGTAAAAATACAAGCAAATATAGCAAAAGGTAGTTCTCTTCCCAAGGTGGAAGCCAAATTCATTAATTATATGAAGAATTGTTTCCAGATGACTGATCAGAAGGCTATTCAAGATCTCTGGCAGTGGAGAGTCTTTTTAAGAAAATGGTTTAAACAGTTTGAAATATTCCATCTCATGTCATTAATGTAATATTTGATATCTGGCTGTATTTTTAATAATAAAAAGTGAGAACTTTCCCTTCTGTGTTTAAGAAATGTTGTCCAGGAGCTGGGCGGTAGAGGCGCACGCCTTTAATCCCAGCACTTGGGAGGCAGAGGCAGGTGGATTTCTGAGTTCAAGGCCAGCCTGGTCTACAGAGTGAGTTCCAGGACAGCCAGGGCTACACAGAGAAACCCTGTCTTGAAAAAAACAAACAAACAAAAAAAAGAAATGTTGTCCAGGTTCATTGCCAAGAATGTGTTGTCTAAAATGCTTATTTAGTTTTTAATAGTCCTCATACTATTCCACAAAATAAAAACAAAAGGAACACTGTCAAATTCATTCTATGAATCCACAGTCACCCAGATACCTAAACCACACAAGGATTCATCAAAGAAATAAACCTTCAGAATTATTTCTCTTATTGACATTGATACAAAAATACTCAATAAAATACTCTCAAACTGAATCCAAGAACACATCAAAAACATCATCCATAATGATCAAGTAGGCTTCATCCCAGGGATGTAGGGATGTTTCAACCTATGAAAGTCCATCAGTGTAATGCATCATACAAACAAACTGAAAAAATCATATGATCATCTCATTAGATGCTGAAAAGGCCTTTAACAAAATTCAATACTCCTTCATGTCAAAAATGTTAGAGAGATCATGCATCCAAGGTACATACCTATATAAAATCAAAGCAATACACAGCAAGCCAACAGCCAACACCAAGCTAAATGAAGAAAAACTTAAAACAATTCCACTAAATCAGGGGTAAGGCAAGGCTGCCCACTCTTTCCCTATCTATTTAATATAGTACTTGAAGTTCTAACCAGAGCAATAAGACAACTAAAGGAAATAAAGAGGATACAGATTGGAAAGAAAGAAGTCAAAGTATCACTATTTGTGGATGATATGACAGTATACATAAATGACCCCAAAAATTCTACCAGAGAGCTCCTATAGCTGATAAACACCTTCAACAAAGTGGCTGGATACAAAATTAACCCAAAGAAAGCAGTAGCCCTCCTCTACACAACCGATAAATAGGCTGAGAAAGAAATTACAGAAAGAGTACCATTCACAATAGCCATGAATAATATAAAATATCTTGGAGTAACTCTAACCAAGCAAGGGAAAAATCTGTATGACAAGAACTTCAAGCCCCTGAAGAAAGAACTTGAAGAAGGTATCAGAAGATGGAATGATCTACCATGCTCATGAATAGGTAGGATTAATACAGTGAAAATGGCCATCTTACCAAAAGCAATCTACAGTTTCAATGCAATTCTCATCAAAATTCCAACACATTTTTCATAGACCTTGACAGAATAATTCTCAGCTTCATATAGAAAAACAAAAAACACAGAATATCCAAAATATTACTGAAAAACAAAAGATGTTTGAAAGGAATTGCCAGTCCTGATCTCAAGCTGTACTACAGAGCAGTGGTATTAAAAACTGCATAATATTAGTACAGATAACAGACACATTGATCAATGGAATCAAATCAAAGAGCCAGAAATAAACCCAGACACCTATGGACACTTGAATTTTGGCAAAGAAGCCAAAACAATACAATGGGAAAAAGAAAGCATCTTCAACAAATGGTGCTGGTTTAACTGGATGTCTACATGTAGAAGATGCATTCGTACTATCCGTATTATTACCCTGCACAAAACCCATGCTGAGTGGATCAAGAACTTCAACATAAAACCATATACACTAAATCTTACAGAAGAGAAAGTGGAAGATAGGCTTGAACTCATTGGTACAGAAAACAATTTCCTGAATAATGCAATGGCTCAGGGTCTAAGATCAACAGTTGATAAATGGGACTTCACAAAACGAAAAAGCTTCTGTAAGGCAAAGGACACTGTCAATAGGAGAAATTTTCAGCCTACAGACTGGGAAAGGATTTCCACCAACCCTACATCTGACAAATGGCTAGTATTCAAAATTTTTAAAGAACTCAAGAAGTTAGACACCAAGAACCTAAATAACTCAATAAAAAAAATTGAGGTGCAGAGCTAAACAGAATTCTTAAGAGAAGAATCTCAAATGGTCAAGAAGCACTGAAAGAAATGTTCAAAGTCTTCAGTCATCAGGGAAATGCAAATCAAAATGACTCAGATTTTATCTTACACCTATCAGAATGGCTAAGCTCACAAACTCAGGTGACACCAGATGCTGGCAAGGAGGTGGAGAAAGAGGAACACTTTTCCATTCATAGCAGTTTTTTGTATGTTGTCCAACATCACCAGCCACTAGAATATATAAATTAAATCCTAATAAGATAACATCATCTATTTTAAAGGACTAAATAAAAAAATGATGAAAACACCAAATGCTGGAAAATTAATGTGCAATCTGGATCTTTCATGTGTTGCTGGAAGGAATATATAATAGTCCAGCCATTTTGAAGAGAGTATACAGTGTCTTATAGAATGGTAGATTTATTTACCAAATTACCCCATAATTGTAGCTGTTATTCAGACAGCACCACAAAATGAAAAGAATTGTTCCTGTCTGAAAGAACTGCACAGACAAAAATGGAGAAGAGCCTGAGGAAAAGGAAGTCCAGCGACAGGCCCAAAGTGGGATCCAGCTCAAGAGGAGGCCTTAAGGTCTGACACTGTTACTGATGCTATGATGTGCTTACAGACAGGGACCTATCATGACTGTCCTCTGAAAGGCCTAACAAGCAGCTGAAAGAGTCAGATGAAGATTTATTACACCCAACCAATGGACAGAAGCTGCTGACCCCTGTGGTTGAATTAGGAAAAAGCTGGAAGAAGCTGAGGAGGAGGGTGATCCTACAGGAAGACCAGAAACCTCAACTAACTTGTACCCCCGGGATCTTTCAGACACTTAGCCACCAACCAGACAGCATACACCAGCTGATGAGGCCCCCAACACACATGCAGCAGAAGACTGCCAGGTCTGGGTTCAGTCAGAAAAGGTGCACCAAACCCTTGAGAGGCTGTCAGCCCTAGGGAATGGGGAGGTCTGGTGGAGTGGGGATGTTGTGGGGACATCCTCTTGGAGATGGGGTAGGAGGTGTGGGATGTGGAACTTTGGAGGGTAGACTGGGGGGCAGATAAAGTCTGGACTTTAAAAAAGATTAAAGACTAAAGTTTTTAAAAAGAAAGAAATTTTTTGTTCCTAGACTATGAATTAATTCCCCCATCACATTAAAAATAATTCTGAACAACAAACAAATGCCTTTCATTAAGTCAATAGTAACCTCATCGTGACATGTGCATGACTTTAAAGCCTACTCTCAAATCACCAGTAAATATGGATGAATCGAATACAAATTATACACTGAGAGAAAAGGAGTGTTAGGAGCCTGTATGGCATTTTATTATATAAGGTCTCAGTCTGTTTATACAGTATCTTGAAATTACAAAACTGTGGAGACAGATCGATGGCTGTCAGATATATGTGGCAGGAACCTTGTGGGGAAGGTGGCTGCGGATATGAAGCTATGTCTAAATATTTTTTTTTGACAACTAGATGTGATCTTACAATAATCTCAAAGTAAAAGTTTATTTAAACAATGTGTTGCTGCATTGTCTTTGTGAAGGTTTGAAGATGTTTGGCTCAGGAAGTGGCACTATTTGGAGGTGTGTCCTTGTTAGAGGAAGTGTGTCATTGTGGGCTTGGGCTTTAATACCCTCATCCTAGTTCCCTGGAAGCCAGTCTTCTCCTGTTTGCCTTCGGAACTAGATGTAGAGCTCTCAGCTCCTCCTATACCACGCCTACCTGGATGCCACCATACTCCCACCTTGATGATTATACTGGACTGAACCTCTGAACCTGTAAGCCAGCCCCAAGACAATCTTACATGTAAATATGTTTTTTAAAACACAAAACAAGGTCTATATTCTCTAATTGAAACCTTGAATAAATAACTAAGACCACATTGCAATTAGCAATTATTGGTGTAAATGAGGAATCTTGGCAAAGGCTTGTGTTTTAAGAACATGAAGTCCCAACTCAGCAAATTTTGTACTGCTCTTCAGTAAAGCATTTACAAGAAATATTAACACAATGAGAATCTTGAAGACCAAACCCTGGTCTAGAATGAGGTAAAGACAATATTTTGTAGAATATTTACTTCTTCCTTATCTTCAGTTACAAAGTTGTTTACTTGGTGACAGGTTCTTTGTAGTCTCTAATTACAAGTGTTAATTAAACTTTAATCTTGAGCTTTCCTATATTTGTTTTTAATTTGTTGTGGAAACAAACCAATGAAGTATGTATGTATGTGTGTATTTATTTATAGAAAATTACATTTTAAAATGTTCATTATATTTTTAGTTTTGAATTCTGGTTGAAGTTTAAATAACTCAAGCAGTATATAAACTTAACATTCCTTTGGATCCACAGAAAACCACATCTTCCTTCTTCATATAAATTTTGATGTAAGCAAATGAAAGGCTGTTCATAACATAAATAACTAAAACATTGGAACACTCAACTTTTCCTTCAATAATATATATTTAAGGCTCAGAAGTGAACACCAGTGGCTGCCCTTCCAAGGACACAGGTTTAACCCCAGTACCTAGAAGGCAGCTCACAGCCATCTGGCAATGCCAGTTATTCGACACCCTCTACTGGCAGCTGTAGTCACTGCACACAGGTGGTGTCAGACATACGTGCAGGCAAAACTGCCATACAAATAACTAAACTAACCTAAAATATACTTTAAAATGAATTTTAAATGGAGAGCCAATGAATATTTATGTATATAAGGAAAATTCTGTTTAAATCTGACAGTCTTCCTTTTATCAAATTTAATTTATTTCTCTCTCTCTCTCTCTCTCTCTCTCTCTTGCCTGTGTGCGTGTGCGTGTGCGTGTGCGTGTGCGTGTGCGTGTGCCATTTGTCATGATGTATTTTGGAGGTAATAAAGTACCTTGCATGAATTGATTGTCTCTTTCAGTTATGTAGGTTTCAGGGATTAAACTCAGGCCATCAAGACTGGCAGCAGCAGCCCCCACCCCTTACATACTGAGTCATATCATAGGCCTCCGATCTTGATGTTTATGGACATTTCTCTCTGTTTTTTCTCCATAGACACATTATTGAGCATTTTTCAAAACGTTTTTCATCTACAACCTCATTAAGTTTCTAAATTATGAGCATTGCTTCAGCATAATAAATAATATTCAATTGTATACCTGAAATGTTTTAGTTAAGAAGATATACTACAGCAAATCTGATGGTCATGAAGTTAGAAGTAGTACCCATAAGGTTCTAAGCTTACCTGTGCAAAGCTCACAGCCATCATAGGTATATTGTGACTGCAGTTATATGAAGTTATGGTAACTGAATACTGAATTGTCATAGCTGATCCATTGAATTTTGTCTGATTAACCTGAAAATGCTTTAAAAATATTCCTTTGTTTGCTAAGGCTGGAGGTCTCCTCTTTGGCATTTCTGAAAAAAGTGGGAAATAAGATTACAGTGTTAAGGTTTTGCTCTGTTATTGTCAGAATTTCTTTACGTATGAGTCAAACTTGATAAATGAATAAATGATGCTAAGACATAGAAATGAAATTTTCACTTTTAACATTAGAATTTAAGTCTACATAAAATGACTCAACATACCATCCATGACTGAGACTGTAGACATCTGTCCAACGTACACTACATCTACATAAAAGGAATGGAATTCTGATGATTTTTGTAAGCTAATCCTTTGTAGAGAAAAATTAGTCCCAGAATATTTGGTTTGTAAGAAATCTAGAAGATCTATGCAAGTGTAGGTCCACCTGAAATACATTGAATAATTTGGTGTTCATATTTGTTAGATAGATAGATAGATAGATAGATAGATAGATAGATAGATAGATAGATAGACACACATGTACATATATAGTCTAAATGGTGTTACAATTTCAAGAACAGTGGTCTAGAGAGATGACTCTATTTTGAAAATGTATGTTTCACAAACAAAAGGATCTGAGTTCAGGTCCCCAATATACTTATAAAACACTGGTGCCATAGTCTTCACTGACAGTACTGGAGAGCAGAAACAGGACGTGCTCTGGAGTTTATTCCCTTTAAAGTCTAGCACACCTGGCTTACTTTAAGACTCCATCTCAAAAATAACATGGACAGTGACGAAAGAAAGTGCCCAATGTTAGCCCCTGTTGTTTACATACATACACATACACACTTCTACGTGCACCCAGAGGTACATGTACATACATATATGAACAAATACTACATCCCAAATTTTATAAAACAAATGATTTCACTTTCAGTGAAAAATTACTGTTGTATACTTATACAGATTTTTTGTAGCCTTGGTATTATCTATAGTGATATAAAATAATTTTCTATCATGATATGTAGGAAGTTAAAAACCACAGTTGATATAGAACACATTAATGCAAACAAGTTAGGATAAAATTAGTTATTATGTTAAATATGTGGAAAATAGAATAAAAATTCTGGTTCTAATTGTAGTAAGAATGTTTTGAGTTTTTCATTTTAATATCTAATATTGCCTATAGGTGTATCATATGTATCCTTTATTAAGTGAGACATATTCCATCTATTACTAATCTCTGGGACATTTATCATGAGGAGATTTTGGATTTTGTCCAGCCTTTTCTGCATCTATAGTAAATGTCTTGTGATTTCTCTTCTTTAGTCTATTCATGCAGTGAATTGTTTACTGATTTGCATATGTTGAGTTGTTCCTGTACCTCTGAAATGATATCAAGTTGATATCATTTCAAAATGATATCAAAAGAAATAAGACCATCTTTACAGATTATAATAGTATAGTATAACTTGTTTTGAACCCATAATGTATCTTACTTATTTCCAGAAGCAAAGTTATATTCAAATTGCATATCAGCACTTCTAATGATCTTGCCACTGTCTTGATACTTGAACTTCAAACCAATGAAGTTGGCCAGAGATCCTTTGTATGCTAAACACAACTACATAAAAAATGTGAAAGAAGACAATAACAATATTTTATAATTACTTTGTATTATAACAATTCAAATCAATACAATGCAAATCAGTATATATTTATTGAATGTTTTTATAGAGAATAGATAAGAACATTAAAAACAAAACAAACCAGTAGATTTTGACTGATTAGCTGTGAGAGAATTGGGAACTTTTTCTTATGGAAGACAAGACTTCACAGTGTTTTTGTGTATTTGAATTATATTTCCTTTTTAAAACAGAAGATATTTTATACCCTATGAGAGTCAGTAATCTATAAATTTCTATTGAAATTTATAAATAAAATGTCTTATAAAATTATAAGATAAAGCATAAAACATGATGATAGATTTCCTTCTTGCTATTTCTCTCACCCTCCCTCCTCCTCTTTCTTCTTTATTCTTCTGAGAATCACCAGGAGAAAGATCACAGAAGCCAGAATATGAATCATTACTCCTGTCCAACGTGATATGATTCAAAACGGCAAGCACTTTTCTTAGCCTTAAATTTTCATGAAATCGTATTAGCTATGCATTTCCCAGATTCAATTAGCATATAGTTTTCACAAGCTCACCTGATTATAAGGAAATAATAAAATGTCTCCATATGGTAATTTGTTTGGCTTAACATCTGTTGAGTCCAAAAGAACAGCTGGGTTTTTCAGGGAGTAACGGCCACAATATGCATCCGTCTCGGCTGTCTTCTGCCCTCTATTAATATGTTCCTATAGAAACAATAATATTTCAAATAAAAACATGACTTGCAATAGTCTTTCTTTTCTTACAACACCTGCAACTAAGTTACTTGAGGTTTTACCCTAATCCCGTTCTTTCATCAGTACTGTAATTTAAAAAAAAAAAAATCTCTCCTATGAAATTCTTCATATATTCATTCCGATCCCTAACTGTACAACCCATTGTACAGTTATTGTATATTGCCTCTGTATGTCTGCTTTCCAAGCCCTCTCATCTTTCTTATACTATAAGATATTTAAAGATATTTATTCATTTTCCATTTTTGTTTAGTAATTACTTTGCAACAGTATTTTGTTAGTTCTGTTTTTATCGTATTATTTATAATTCAAGTGATGGAGAGCACTATTCTTACATGAAGGGGGTAATGCTAGGGACAAAATAGCTAAGGATTCTGTTACTCTTGATGAGAGACATCCAACTCATGTAAAAGCAATCCCACTGGAAGAGGTAAATGAGTTGCCTTTCAAGATACACAGGAATTGTTCAAATCGGAGAAATGATCAACAGACTTCAGAGGATAACCATCTGTGTGATGCATCAAAGACAAAGGAGCCTGGTGTTGGAAAATGAAAACACTTGAAGTTAAGCAAAGCACAGAATGAATGCTGGGCTGGTGATGGGAAATGCTGTAGTGAGAAATGGAACATAATCTAATCCTTACAATCATTAAGACTACATTTATATACATTTATATGTATATAAATGCTTTCACATACATATATATAAATATATATATATGTACACACACACATATACACACATTAAGTTGAGAAGGCTGCCATTATGCTGTAAAAATTCTATTATATCACTATTAAGTCTTAATGTAAAGTATCATGAAGTTTATGTAAATGACACATAGTTATTTCTAGATTATTGATTTCATTTAATTACCTAGACACTATATTTTATCTCTGTGTATGTGTGTAGGGGTAAAATATATTTAGACCTAATGCTTTATCTTTGTGTTTGTGTCTGTGCATGAATGATTTGTGCATGTATGTTTATGTGTGAGGTGTACATGTGTCATGGCACATTATTAGAGGTCAGTCCACATCTTCCATCTTCTCTGAGACAGGATCTCTTCTTTGCTGTTGTATATACAGGGTAGCTGGTGTGAGTTGCTGGGGAGTCTCATGTCTCTACCTCCAATCTTGCTATACAAGCATCATTTACATGGGTTCTTGGAATACAAACTCAAGTTCTTCCATGTTTACAAGTGTTTCATTCACTGGCCTCTCTCCCCAAATCTGTGTTTGATATTCCTGGAGTATTATTTAGAAAAACATGTACATCTAGCTTCCTCCATTATTCAAATGAAAAGATAGAATGCTATTTTTAAAAACACATTTTCCTTTATATACTAAACAAAATGTTTATGTCTCATCAAGAAACAAATAAGAATTAGACAGACACTGTAATAATTGACTGATTTGAAAAGCATAAGAAAAGGAATTTACTGTAACCTAATCTATAACTTATTCCAATATAAATTGTCTAAAGCCAGTGAAGAAGAGAACATATTCTCCAGTCATGTAAAGAAAACATATAAACATAATCCAAAGTTCTTATCTTTATCCATTGTGTCCACCATCTACAATGGAAACACTGCTTTCCTCTTAGCTTTAGGGAACATGCTAAATGGAGACTTGCCAGCAAATCTATCACAAAATACTTTTGCAGTTTGACTCAGAATAGTACTAACAACTAATGCTAATTCAAGACAAAAAGGTCACAAAGTCTCAAACACTCATGGGAAATTCTATTTGTTGTGGATAGCCCTGATGCTGTGTTGTATTTTGATGCTAATTTAGCTTCTGCCAGAGGAGCTGCCTGGAGTGAATCACATACTCAGGACTTCATGTGACTCTTCTAATGAATAAAGAAACCAATCACTGGGTGAGTAGGCGGAACCTCCAGGATGGAGGGAGGAAGAGAAGAGGCAGAGAAAGAGATACTGGCTTTTGGATGGGGACACTGGGAGGACAAGATGTAACTACTAGTGACTCCCGTTTTAGATGGTGAATCTGTCAGGGTTCATCACCAGAGGATTTAGTTTTAATATGGCTTACAAGATTAGGATTCTAGTTGCACCCAGCGATTGAGTTACCATTGATTCTGAACTAAATTTGTGTGGTGTTTTCCTTCAGGCAGCAGCTTGAATGGTTTCCAGAGAGAAAGAAAATGGGTTTACCAGAAGTACACCCCAAAAGGCAATAGGAATTTTGAAGCATTGGGCGGGTGAGGTAGCAACTGGCCAGTGAGAACTTACTTCGCTAGGTGGAGAGATTTTGGAGCTCTGAGAGAACATGCTAGTTATGCCTGCGTAGTGTGAATTCCATTTTTAACATTTCCTACAACATTTATTCACTCTCTTTCAAGGTTCACTAAACGCAACATACCAGTTCAAAATCAATTTCGTAGTCTCGGAAGTATTTCACTAGAAATCCTTCTTCCAGATGTGCTATTTCTGGTGGACACTTGGCGCTCACCATCTCTTCCACAGCTGCCTGAAACTAAATAAGGGGTATGTGCTTTAGTAGCTCCTTTCTAATGAATTTAGGGTATTAGTAACTCTACTATTTATTTGGCTAGCGAGTTCCCTATCAGAATATTTTCATGAGCTAATTCCCATGTGAGCCACAATTAGTATACCTTTCTCCAACTATAATTTTGTAAGAATTTTCAACTTAATATGTGATTGTTGGATCTTATCAGGAGTTTCTTTTAGGGTAATTATGTCCAATTGGCTATTGTTATCTTACTTTCATGTCATGCAGGTATTTTATTAACTAGTGTTTTAAGGAGATCAATAAAAAAGAAATAAGAATTATCTAATTAATCATATTCTAGATAAATGATTTCCCTAATAAATTCAAAATTAACTAAGAAAAAACTATATCCTCAAATGTTTTTCAGAGAACATATCAAATCCTGTATGCCTAAACTTCCAATTATCTTAAATACAAAATATTTTGGATTCAATGGGAATTATTGCGCACTCATGAGTCTTATAACCTTCATGTCTATTTGTCTAGCAAAGCACAGAAAATGATTGTTGCTTAGGAATTAAAGGCCTAAAGCAATGCATAATATTACTTCCCAAGAAAATACTAACTGAAACTCACTGTACAGATAGTTTACAAGACTGGGTAACACACAAGCATCCTTTCCTTAAACACATCCCCAGCGTAGCATCAGTCATTTTTTGACACAGGTCAAAAAATTTCTTTTCTCTTCTCTCAGTCATTGGCATATTTCCTCCCTTCTTTGCTACAGTGAATTGCCTAATGCCATAGCAGAATGTATCACATCTCCTTGAGGTATTATTTACATAAAATAGATATTTAGATGGGCTTGTTTTCAGTAAAATAACAAAGTATTTAAGTTTCACAGTAAAGTCTTTGTTACCCTTCATTTCTAAAGGTCTCTCCTACTTACAGGTAATAAAATTTTGGATTTGGGGTGAAAGAGAATATTGGTGTGAATATGGGCATAAATTCTCCCCACAAAAGCGTAAAATGGTGGAGATAGATTTGAGATGCCTTGTCCAGAAAACATGGGTGATCACACTAGACTGTCTCTGCTCCCATATTAGATAGAATCACTTATGATATACATTTCATATTAACCAAATGTTAAGTGATTTTTACTGATATCTTGAAGCAATGTCCTTTCACATCTGTGTAAAAATGGCCAGTGGGAACTGTGAAAGGATCCAGAAGAAATACGTGATAGAATGTTCGTGGAGCATACTTCAGCTTCAGATGACTCTGGGGTAAGAGGCTTAGAAGCAATCCCATTCCAGTTTAATGTGAACGTCTCCAGATTGGGTTTTCCTTTGGTTTGTTCTGTGATGTTCAGTGTGACATTACTCCCCTCAAATACTTCATAACCAAGCAGATCAAAGTCTCCTGTATGAGGTACCAAATAGAACTTTAAAATGATAATTAACACAACACATATACATCTAAAAGAGACTTTCAACTGTAACCAAATTGACTGTTTTTGGAGTTGCACCAACACAAAAGAAAGAGGAATTGGAAAAGATAAAGAATATTTCAGTAGAGCAGACTTATTCACAGAAGAAGCAGCCAACTATCATTTGATTAACTTAAATGCTACTTATGGGTCAAGGGGAAACATTAGAAAAGCAGGTTACAATTAAATCAGGCAGTAAAGGGGAAAAACACCCGGATATTCAAAACATTAATTTAGTCTTTTTAGATGTAAGTATTTATGGAAGAAATCTCTTCAGTGCAAAAAACTGCTAGTTTGTTGGCTATCAATATAGTATAAAGCTAATTCCTAATAACAGCTTACATTCAAGAGATTGTGCATAAAGTGCTATGTTGCAACCAAGTAAGGCCTTGAATTCCACTGCCCTTCTCTATTGAGTACAGTATTGTAAATACACCCTGCTACATTTTACCATGTATTTGTTAAGGTATCCTGAAGCTTCAAAGATTCTTTATGATCTATAATAGAAATGAAACACTGCTTACCTCTAGTTGATACAAAGGTTATTGTGTAGGTATAGCTCTGGAGATCCCTTGTGCTGGTCACTTGAACTGAATCTGGTTTTATAGACCAAAGGTCATTTAAAGCTGATTGCAACACGAAGTCAGAAGCATCAGCAGGCAGCCAGACTTTGGAAGAATTTTAAAAGGAAAGCAGGAAAATTGAAGTCTTTCTAGACTATTGCAGCCCAAAATAATTCTTGTATCTAAATTTATTCTTGGTCACATTAAAGTGAACAAGCAGAAGACTGATCCAGGATAGTAATACTGACTGTTGAATTGCTTAATATTATCTTTGATAAAAGACATAAAAATAACTATTGTATGTACTAATTGATAATTCTGACTTGAGGCAACAAAAACAATTGTCTAGGATTATTAATTGTTAATGATTTATTAATATAGAAATATGTTATTGACTGATAAATTAGTATTTTGTAGATGTATTACTAAGAAAAATGTATTTATTCTGTATTATGACAAATTTGATTCCTAGTTTTTGAACTTATACATGGGAATCATATGTATATAAATATGCATATGCTTTTAGGCATAAATGTATTATTATTATAAATAAATTCAGTGGGATATACCAAGAAATTATTTGCTATGTTTTAATCTCAGTAGAACCCTTTCTACATAATGTTTCTTCTCTTTTGCCTAGCATACTACTGAAGCTATAGTTTCTAAATTATCGTTATGCTAGAGTGAGTAGTTTATACATATGTTTATACATAAGGGCAAATATTCCTCTTGTTAGTATAGTTACCAGTCTTTTCCATGTTGTAGACGAGTCTGTATTGGGAAAGTGAACATGAGTTAGCTCCCACACATGGGCTGGTTACTGTGACCTGCTGGACTTCATTAGTCGCATCAGCTGTCTCCCAGTTTTCCAATGTTATAATCTATTTCCAAATAAAGAAAACAAATTAATATACAGACATAAATAAACTTCAAATAATTGTAACTTGGCGATTCAGTGCCTCTTGATGGATACATTGTATTGTAAATGATATTTAACAACATGTTTAATTGACTCTTGTGAAATAAAAGCCTTATGGTTCTAATATAGATACATAAAGAGGAAACTCAATTACTACAAAATTACATTCCTAACATGTGTACTGTAATAACCAAATGGAGCCTGTCCTCATACATTTACTCTTTAAAGGGTATCAGATATTTACTATTTTAAGGGAACCCAGAGCCTTACAAATGTTAGGCAAATACTCTAGTGACAGCCCTCCATATTGGACACTGATTTCAGTAAAGCGAATCTATTATCACAGCAAACCTGTACTTCAGGGATAACCGATGACTGAGACTTGATAACTTGTTCTTCATTCAGTGCATCTCCTGTCTGCTGTTCAGTAAACACATTTTTATACTGGTACAGTCCGATATCAACAAAAGCACTCAATGTATACTCTTGCAGCAAGATTTCAATGTAGTATCTAGGAAATAGAGTAAGAAGATAAATATTGTCCTCAAAACAGGTCATAAAATGTTTTTTCCAAAAAAAAAAAAAAAAAAAAAAAAAAGAGCCAAGAATGGAAATAAAAGTTATTAAATTGTAAATAAATTAATAGGGACAGTACTAGCCTCTATCCTTAAGGAGATGAAGCAAAAACAATGGTAGACCATGACAATAACTCCCTAGAATACACCACTGAGGACAGGAATAGTTTAAATGAAGATGCTTAGAGCGTCAGAGAGAACAGCAACTAGCCTACATTTATTACATGACCTCCAGATCAGTGGATGTATGATCTGAGGTAGAAAGGTCTCTATATGGCTTGCATGTTAAATGTTCTCCAAATGGTCAAATGAGAAAGGCATGGTGGAGAGCCTATGGCACTCTTAGGTAATGACGCCTTTAGCAGAGAGAGCTAAGTAGAAGAAAGTCTTTGAGGACATATGCTAGAGAAAGATAAACTGAGGCTCTCTTCCTCTATCTCCATCTCTATCTTTTCTTTTTCTTCCTGGATACAGGGAGGTGAATAGACTTCCTCCACTCATTACACACTTTCTGCCATGAGGTACTGGGCCAGCAACAAGACCTAGGCACCATGAATTAAAACATCTGAAACTGTAGTGGATTTGACCTAATGTTGTTTGTATTGTGTCAATTTGGGTTAAAAAATGTTTGTGCAAGAATCTGCACATCTGTACGTAAGACACTAGGAAACCCTGCTCCCAGTTGGTTGTAATTGGTAAGTAATGTTGTCTACAGCCACTGGCTGGACTGGACAGACAGAGGCTAGACTTCCAGGATTCTCAGGATAGGGACAGAGTGGAAGGAAGACGAAAGAGGTCTGCCATGTCAGTAAAAAGTGAGGAAAGATATCATGCCTGAGAAGGTACAGGACAGAGAACGTAGTCACCATGTAGCAGTTGGAGAATAGAGGCCCCAAGAAAGCTGCCTGACTGGGGCCAGGAAAACAAAGATGAAATACAGATTTTAGTAAGTAATAACTTGAGAACAACACAGGGAGGTAGATTGGCATTGTGGAGGTTAGAAAGTCATCCAGACATTGAGCTATTTAAGACTTAAAAAAATACAAAGGCTTTGTGTGTGTGTGTGTGTGTGTGTGTGTGTGTGTGTGTGTGTGTGTGTGTGTCTTTTATTTAGGAACTCAGAACATTGGGGCACATAGGGAAAAACTCACCACAGCCAGGATCAATTTGAGAGTATAATTGGGTACTGATACAGTGACCATCCAATGTGTGAAAAAAAAATAATAATCTTTCTTCTAATTTAAACCTACCTCCTTAGTTTAAGTCAGTATTTTTTAAAATATACAACTGAATTTATCAAAAAATGTGGAAAATAAGCAATTATAAATACCTTTGTAGTACAGGCTACAGAACCTAGAGATGCTTGCAAACTTGTTACAGTGAACAATGCGCCCAGCTTTTGAGAGTGACTAATTCTGTAAATTAAGTCAGTAGGCCATTGTGTATACCAATAAAAGCAAATTAAATGCTTTAAAGTATAAGATTGCATTTTAAATGACACACAGTAACTTAAATGCAAGGAAAACCAGCCTTACTCTTTTCCTTTCTGAAGATGAATCTCATCTGATCTTTGTGTTGAATTTGAAAAATAAGTGTTGGCACTTCCCGAGTAATAAGCAATCTTCACCTTATTCCAGAAAGAGAGAAGGAAAATTTAGACTAAAACATTTCAACAATTATCATTTATCATGACTTCAGTTTCAGAAATTTTATCGGTAGGAAAATATGAAAATCTATATTTTTTCTTCTAAGATCTGTTATTCATAGCAACAAGAACTTTTAAAAAATTATGAGAAGAAGAATGGGGGCAGGGATGAGGTGTAGTGAAAGAGAACAGAAATTGGCCTTTGGCAGGTAGAGGGCATCTCTAAAAGGCACAGGAGACCTGGGACTGTGGAGGCCCACTAGAGTCTATAGAAATGATTCTAGGTGAGACACCTAGCAAGTGGGGGATATGAAATCTGAAGTGGCTACCTCCTGTAGTCAGGCAAGATTCCCAGTAAATGTATAGGGACAGCATCCTACCCACAAAACCTTTTGACCCAAAAATGTGTCTTGCCTACAAGATGTGCCAATAGCATTTTGCATGTTTCCCTACCTTATCCTCTGTGTGTCCAGTTTGGCTGAAATAAATAGCATAGCGATCATCACCTCTGATATAAAACCTATAAACATCAGAATCTGGAGGCACCAAAAATCCACTGATGCGTGCAACAAATGTGTCTTGTTCTAGGGGCCAAGCATAGGAAGCAGAATCTGTCCAGCTGGCACCCATGTACCCTGGGGTATGCTCATTGTATTCGAGTATATCTTCAAGATGTGCTGGCCGGCTATTATTCCAAACTTCAACCTTTAGGCCTCTTCCACCTAAGTATAGTACAAAAGATGACATTATTCATCAAGATCATGATACACTGTCTCTATGGGCTATTTGGTGGTAGTTGCTGAGACTTTATATCAGTTCTCATTTTTACAACAGGTACATAAACAATGCCATAAACCCTACATGTGCCTGATCCTAGAAACAGATAGATACTGTTTAGATAGATACTGTTAGAGAATTCTACTCTTTGCTTATTATTGCTAAATTTCTAGAGTTGACAAGCCACCCATATTAAACATGAAAATGTAGTATGGATACCATGCATTGGATATTTTAAATATTGTATACTTAATTTCTTTAGATAAGACGACAAGATACAGTTATATTATGCTACTCAACTGTTTGACTTATGTAGTAAAGATCAAAGATTCAGCCTGGCAGTGGTGGTGCACGCCTTTAATCCTAGCACTTGGGAGGCAGAGGCAGGCGGATTTCTGAGTTCGAGGCCAGCCTGGTCTACAGAGTGAGTTCCAGGACAGCCAGGGCTACACAGAGAAACCCTGTCTCGAAAAAAAACAAAAAAAAAAAAAAAAAAAAAAAAAAAAAAAAACAAAATCAAAGATTCATAACTAAAACCATTTGGTTACAAATTACTTGGCCTCATGATTTTCTCTAACAAAAGTTATTCTATAACTGGCTGGCAAAGTCAGTAGTAAAAGTACTGATATTACATTTTAATATTTCTCTTGGTATTTGTTTTTATTTTTTCTTTTGCTTTTTAAAACATTGATTCTAAGACAAGATGTCATTTGTTTCTCAGATAGAATCGAAGAGGGAATATTCTGGATTAGGTGTATCTATAGTTGTAGATTAACATGCCACGTGCTTCTTGGATAAATTCAAGAAGGAATATTCCTGATTCATTGTAACTACACGTGTTTGACAAACTCTTTTTTCAATCAGAAAGGAATAGTCAAAATCTTTTTTCTTCTTTTTTCCTAAAAAATGTAATGCCACCAAGCCCTTCCTTCAGTAGTCTTCAGTTTGGTTGCATCTGGGAAATAGTGACTAATCATCTCCATTTGCTGGGGGAAAACCTTGAGCAGGTGAAAGTCAGCCGTTCATGGTGTCAGTGTTCACTGATATACAACTTTCCCTGAATCATCAACCACTAATGAGAAAGTTATTTTGTAAATTAAGAACTTATCCCCAGTATTCAAGTGAAAGAAATCTAGGTTACAAATAATGTATTATACTATAAACACCAATGACATGATAAAGGACAGATTTCCCTGTGTTCAAAAGATATGCAGTTGCTGCCGCTCAGCCATTTAAGGTTGCAAAACACGGGATGGCCATGCATGGAAATTTCACACGGATATAACAAGAAAGACCAAAAAGAACTTTGAATTGCATTCCTTTTTCTCTAGTATTATTCCTAGATCATTATTTCTAAACCAGTAAGATTTAAACTCCCACATTTACAGTTTTAAGCATGCAAAAAAGTATTTTAAATTTTTTATAAAAAGCATATTTTATTTTTGAGATTATACTTCAGTTAGAGCATCTCTCCCCTTTTCTTCCTTGAAGTCCTTCTACATACTCTCCACCATTCTTCTCCAAATTCATGCCTCCTTTTCATTAATTGAGATTACATGCATGTATATACGCATATATTCCCAAACATAACCTGCTCAATCTGCATAAAGTTAACTTAAATATACGTTTCCAGGGCTGGCTGTTTGCTTTTGGATAACTCTTTGGTGTGCTCTTCCCTGGTTGAAGACAATCTATCTCAGTCTTAGCATTCCTTAATTGCCTGTAGCTTTTTGTGCAGGGTTGAGGCTTTGTGGGCTATTAAATTTTTCAAAATGACTATGCCTGTATCCAGTAAGCACAGTTGAATTTAAAGAAATGTACCGTTTTCATTTTTTTTTTCAATAAAGTCATACAAATTTACAAAGAGATGATAGAAGTTGAGATTGGTTTTCCTCCACTGGCATAGCTTTGATGCAGCTACTTTAATACAAACATTTATTGAGGCTACAGAGATGGCCCAGTTGATAAAGTGGCTGCTATAAAATATCTATGAACCTAGAAAATTTAAGCTGGAAAGCTTTGAGTAAATTTATTAAAATTTACTCAAAGTTTAGCTAATAATTTTTTAAGTAAGAATAAATATAATTAAAATTTTTTCCTGCAGACACAGAAATTGCCAATCTTAGTTCTGGCAACTTACCTGGATATGTGGCTTTGAGGATATGTGGTTTGGGAGGAGTCTTGCAGTATATAGTATTTTCTGTGACATTCAAAATATCACAGGCTTGACCTATATAGAAGCAAAATATAGATTTTTAACAAACAGGCTTTCAAATGCAAAGCACACCAGCCTATCTTAAAATGCTTTTTAAAGTTTTTATTAGATTTATTAATTTTAATTTATGTTTGTTTTGCCTGCGTGTATGTTAGCCCATCACATGCTTGCTTGATGCTTGAAAAGGCAGCATCAGATTCCCTGGAACTGGAGTTAGGAGTGGCTATGAGCTACCATTTAGGTACTGGAAATTGAGACTGGGTTCACTGTGAGAGCATCAAGTGTTCTTAACACCCGAACCATCTCTCTAGCACTAGAAATGCGTTTTTAATGAAAATCATCTATAATCAAATGGCAAAGCTGGGGCTCTTATGTCTTTCATACACTCGCCAGCAGGCTTGTAATTCACTAGCTTTTACACTTCCACAAAAAGAAAATTCCTTCTTGGCATATCACAAATCTGAGGTAGAAAATTTTACTGTTTCTGACAAAAATATGGGGGTAGGGGGAAGGGGTAAAACTACACGTAAGTATAAAACATGTCATTTCTGAGGCATAAAAAAAGGCTTCAATTTTGTTTTTCTACTGAGAATTAAACACAAAACAGGTTCAGATTGTTTGAAGGTAGAGGATTCCCAATGTTTTTAGGTGGAAACTCGGTACCTTCATTCAAGTTCTTCAGCAATTTATAAATGGTGATTTAATAGGTAGACCTAGAGCAAAACAGACAAGGGTCCTAGGAGGAACATTATCACTTCTGTGTAAATACACTTGCACTATACTTAGTAGAAGTGTCTATATTTTAGACCCCAACATATGCTTCCCATAAGGTCAGCCCATGCTGAGTATTTTTAAAATAGTAATCACAGTCTATAAAAAGTTTGAACCAAAAGAATATGGAGGCATATCTTTGTCAAGTTTCATTTGGTGGCCTGAAACATTTCAACTTCAGATACACGGATGGGAACGTTAAAAAGTAGCAAATGGCTGGAAAATAGGACTAGAGCAGGGAATGGACGTGCCCAGTGCATGGGCAGATATCTGTCCCCTGCCTATCAAGTAATGTGATGTCATTGAAACTCAGTGGGAGGAGCCTCACCACTACATTGATCTAAGGCCCCTTAATAGCTGTGTAGTTCCTTTTCCCAGGAGAAATCTAGACAAATGACAGCGGTGTGTCAGCAGAGGATCAAGCTCCATTTGCCTTTATAAACAGGTAGTGCATTAATGATGTTCCCAAGGCCAAGTGCACCAGTAATCATTGCTAATGCTTTCCAAAAAGTGTCAGAGAATCTCTAAATGACAACTAAAATCTCCCCATTACTAGCAAAGTCATTGAAAGGTAAGTGCAGCTCAAAAGGTATGTTTAAAAGCATGTCCTGAAGGGGCATCCTTAGCTGTGGTGAAGAAATGGATCATAGCAATCAGGATGCTCTCTGATGCCACACTTGGAGCTCAAATATTAATCGAATAGGAGGATTACAACAAGAATATTGCATTCCAGAACAAAATACTTAGTGAAAATAGCCAGCTTCAAGTAGACGGCAGCCATGGTGAAGAGGCAACTGTCCATACAAATTGCCAAAGAACAGGCAGGATTTGATCTTATAAAGTAGTACAAGAAAAGTATAAAAATTAAATACCTCCAACCAGCACTTTCACTGGGAGATCAGTCTGATCGAAGAACTGCCCATGTATTGTCAATATGGTGCCACCTTCGGTGCTGCCCTTTGACGGTGAGACCATCACAACCTCTGAGGAAAAAGCACATTTTGTAAAATGTAAATATTACACATTAATCCAATTTGCTTTGTTTTACAAAGATTTCTGTGTATCCTAGTCAAAAAGCCTAACATAAGAAAGCTTTAGAGAGCCTCAAATGGATTGCAAATGAATTAATTCAAGCTTTTTGCTAACGCGGTCCAACAAAGAGGCTCTGACAGAATCCTCAGGGTTGGAGAGTGACTGGTACTAATAGAGATACCAGCACTCAGAAGGCTGAGAAAAAATAGAGACAACCCTAGTTGAGCACAAACAGTTTCAGTTACCGCTCCCGCTCCCGCCCCTGCCCTACACCCCCCCCCAAAGGATGCAGAATTAAAGTTAAGAAACCTTTCTTCCCACAGGATCTTGAAGAACACATATGTGTAGAGCAACATGTTGGTTTGCTGGGATGTTATTATGTAACCCAGGTAGGCCTGGCACTTAGTATGTAGCCATGGCTGACCTTGAGCTCACTGCAAAGCTCCAGCCTCACCTTCTGAGCTCCAGGATCACAAGCAGGAGATATGTTAGTCATTGGACTTACATCTGATATTTTCCCAAAAGATAAATATATTTAACCATGCATATATATGTGTGTGTGTGTGTGTGTGTGTGTGTATTATATGTATATAGAGATATAATGTGTATGCATATACACATTACAGAAAGGTTTAGCTATATTATTAGAACATAAAACAACCCAGTCCAAGAGAGATAGTAAATCAATTACTAATTGCTCCCATAAATATTTTTCTTCTTGTATTTACATGTAATCTGTAATATTTAACACAATCAAATCAGTTGGATTTATTATTTTCTAAAGTTACCTCAATCTCAAGATAATGTACTATTATTTCACAGTTCTATACATTATCATTACATGTGAGTTTGCAGTGAATAAGTTTGAAGGACAAGTCGATTGATTTGATCACTCACACTCTTTCCCCATATTTTTAATGGAAATCTTAGCCTGTTCTTTTGTTACTGCTGACCTCGGAAGAAGGGCAGTTCTGCCAGCAGACTTGATATTTGCTCTGACACTCTCTTGGGAGTAGTTTAACCTGAGGTTCCTTCAAAATAATTAAATCAAATTAAAGTTTGCTAGGGGATTTTTGTTGGACCACACTGAGAGCACGAGCCTCAGGATATTGATATGTGGTTGAAATTGAGAGATTTGCATCCCTCAACCAACAACTAAAGTTGAGGCCAGTGTGTTTCAGTGCTCTCTCTGCTAGTGAGATGAGCTTATGTTTCAACGTTACACTAAGAATGCCTTTGAGGGGCTCGAGTTCTTTGTCAGGCTTTCAATTGCAGGTCTTCCTTGTGGGTATTGTTCATTTCCTAGCAGTGCATATTTATACCTTATTGTCATTACTACATTTGGTTAGATGAATGTAGTGTACAACATCTCTTTCACACAAAAGTGAGGGAAATGTTACATACCTGGATATGTTTGAAACATTGAAATTTTATTGAGAGATGAAACAAAAGATGTCATTTTCTCTGGGAAACTCCTGTTGAAACAATAAAAAGGAAAAGTTCTTTGTTTTTAAAAAAAATGACCTATCCTGAGGGGTTTTTTTATTATTCAATTTGGTTACTCCAGAGATAGAAATTATGACATAGCCTGCAAGGTAGCAGGGCAGAACCACTGGAGTAAGAAAATAGAATGAATGCTCCATGCCCTCATGTATTATACATGTATATGGGTTTCTGAGAACTTTCTAAACTGCACACTCCAGATATCTCCTTTTTATTCCTAAAGGTAACTTTTGGAATCCTCTCTTTTTTGCAAAAGTATGAGGACAGAACACAGCAGGAAGACTCCGAAGTATATAGGTTCCCCTAGCCACCCCACACTGTCCCTTTGTCTAGCATCCCCCAGGATGAATGAACACTGAGTTAAAAGTTCTCAGTATGTTGTGTCATCTGTTATTCACATAAGCTGTGAGAGGAAGATGAAGATGAATTAAATTAGTCAAAGATACAAAGTCACTAAGCGGCAGATTCAGAGCCATAGCACATGTTACTGGAATCCAGAGCCCACCTCCCAACTAGGGACTACACAATATTCCTAGTTTATGTGATAAAAATGGATGAGAGCAAGGTTCCATTCACTAGGTTTAAATCATCTTTCACAAACACAGATATATATATATATATATATATATATATATATATATTCATATATGTGCATGCACACATACAAACACACACACACATATTTGTTACACATTATAATTCCACAATATAGAACATTAAAAAGCAAAGAAAGAATCCTGAAAAATTAATACAGTTGTCATAATCATTTCAACAAAGTCATGAATATAAATGGTTAAGAAATTCAGATAATAACTGAAGAGTCCAACACAATGATCTCTGTATACTGAAATAGTCTCTAGGATAATGCAAGCCTTGTGGCCGAGGCCAACGGTGAACTCTGCTATAAATCTAATCCAGGCTTTACAATGTGCACTTTCAACACTAAAGTATCCAGGAAAATACTGTATGTTAAATTAGTTATTTACGCAGACCATCTTAATTTGTATATTGTCATATCATAAGCTTTCCAGTTGATTCCCATGATCTGAAACCGTGTCAGCATCAATAACACTGCGTCTGACCAGATGTCGCAACTCAAAAATTAATGCTGCTCCTGAAGTGAGGAGGAAAATTGCCTCTTGAAATAAAATTTGAATGTAATTTATTGTAGATAACACTGAGATGATTTCTCCTAATTTATTGATAATGAGTAGGCATTTCTCAATTAAGACAGCCTCATCTAAACCTTATCAGTTTGGAACAGCTGTTGTTTGAACTTGAGGAGACAGAGCCTCAAAGGTTGGGCATTCTAAGAGATACATAATGGGTGCCAATATGGTTTTTTAATTGTTTCATTTGATATGCGGGGTTACTACAGAAACTTGTAACATGAAATTTTAACTTATAAAATGATTTAAAACGTTTTAGTAATACTATGAGATTTTTCAACCTAGAATTTTCATATGGCAAATGTGATATTTTAGTAATTACATTAACTTCTTGAGACTATTATATATAGAAACATACTTTTTAAAATTATAAGGCATTAATGCAAAAAAGTCAGCCACAGACTATCTTTCTCCTGTTATTTTGAGTCAGGATCTTGTTTTATGGCTCTGATTGTCTGGCATTCAGTATGAAGCCCAGGGTGTCCTTGAACTTATGGTAAATCTCTTATCTCAGATCTGAGATTGGAGCTTTGTACCGCCATAACCAGCTAGTCACTAAATTTATTTTATTTTATTTATTTTATTTTTATTTCTTTAAAATATATCCAGAGGTGGATACTCGCAGCTACCCATTGATCTGATCAAGGGTTCCCAATGGAGAAGTTAGTCACTAACTTTAAAAACAATGAAAATGGCATTATAAATCAGAACCATAGAAATCATAGTTTAATGGGATATTCCTGTCACTATTACATAAGTTTGCAAACTTTAAATTTGTTTTGAAACCTAGTCTTATTATGTAGCCCAAATGGGTCTCAAAATTATGGCAATTCTGCTGTCTCTACTTCTTGAGTGTTGAAATTACAGGCATGAGTTTTCCTGATCAGACATTTCTGGATTTTTAAATGGAGTCTGAGTCTGTGACTATGGCAGATTGATTTATGTACATTGCACAATCAAACTCTGCCTTGATCACTCCAACCATTTACTTTAGGATAATTGCTTTTCTGAGAGATTTATGATGGATTTGGTAATTAATACTTTTCATATAGATGCAGAAGCAAGAATTAATTTTATTTCATCTTAGAAAGAATGAGACTGAGAGCCTAAAAGAACCCTATGTGATTTTGGAAATTATTTAAAATTTAGCAACTGCTCGTCTTAACATATTTTATAACATTTTGGTAAAATTCTGCTGCCTAATTTACAAATTATTTCTACAAAGGTCTGTTTTGTCCAAAATAGCTATTAAGTCACAGTGAATTCTAAAACAATCACCTTGAATAGCTTCCAAAGATGTATTATAACATATTTGTATATAGATCTTCTATCCAATTTGGTTTTGAATTATACTAAATTTCATGTTTTGCTTTTAACTACATGACCTATAATAATAGATCTAATATACTTGATGTATAGTACCATATCCAGCTTGGGCATCATTCTGTCATAAAATTTTGCTTTTATATGTTTATAAGTAGAAATCTCTAAATACAATGGTTTTTGAACCGTGACCTAAGTATAATCACAGTTCCATGCAAGAAGGGACAAAATCTGGATCCCTTCTTCAGCCTGTGACACTGACTGGAATGACAGCCTCTACTTTTATTGCACTGCAGCCATTCAGTTCACACTTTCAATCACTGAGCCTTTCTTCAATCTGAAAAAGAAACTAATAGGCCTGTCTATTATTGATTCACTGCGGCTTTATTACTAACAGATACTAAATAATAAACTCATTTAAATATCTGTTAACTAGCTCGTTTTCTTGATGAAATACATTATGGTACTTGGGGTAAAACAATTTATTTATGTTTACTGCACCATGATCCTGCTCACAAGAGTCATTAGCACATGCACTTTTACTGATGGTCAGGAAATGCTGTCACGACACACATCTTCAACTGTTGCGAGAGTGCAGGAGTCCTGCTTGGTGAAAGCATTAGATCAGAGTGTTAGATGATAATAAGATGTGGTACTGAACCCTCCATCAGTTATTGCAGAGTGCAGGAATGATGTGCGATGTGCCCAGGGCATGGGTTTAAACAGCTTGCATTGGCTGGTGCTATTCATGAGATATTTCTGATGAACTATTTAATATTCATTTCATTTTTTTAGTGAGAAACAAGGTGGATGATAGCTGACCTTGCAAGTTCTTTGTAAGATGAAACTAGATAACAGTTAAAGTGTCGTTTTATTATTTTTTATTAATACAAGCTTGCAACACAACGAAATGTGCACATTCTTATTTTTGTATGAAAGTCTTTGTACTGAGATATGGGTCTAGGATATTTGGAAATAAAATCTGCTTTTACTAAAGGACATAACTCCTTATGTTATTTGTAGTGGTATTAACATACAGACTTGAAAACGATATCATCCTGAGTCTGGATATATTAAAGGAAAGTATTTATCAGGTAACATTAATCATGAGGTTTTATTTATTCTTACGTTAATTCAAAACAAATTTTATTTTTGTTCTCAAAAGAATTTCAATTAAAACAGAAGAATAACTAGACATAAAATAACGGTTTTTCATAGCACAGCTAAAATGTCCCTTTTCACCATTTTATAAGCTCAATTCCCATAACAGAAAGGTTTTTATTCTTGTTTGTTCATTTTGTGTGTTTATTTTTGTGAGACACAAGTTATAGGTGTACAGGAGTTATGGACTCTTTAAATATAAATTTTGGTGAGGAAAATGATTAATCCTTTAATCTCTTCATTAATAGAACAAAGTAAATATATGCTTTATTTATCCATTTGCATAAATTATGAAAATCATTATTTACAAAATGGCCTACCTTCCATAATCACTATCTAAGATGAAGCTGACATTGTGATGACCTGGAATGAATTAAAATACACAATTAAATTCTCAGTCAGAAGAGAACAACAATTCTTCATTAAAGGGTAATTAATATTTACAGAAATGTATAAAAAGAATAGTTACCTATAAAGCCTTAAAAAATGAAAATTGAACTATTTTAAAGTATTACAGCATAAAATATATAAGTGGGTATTTTGAGGTTTTAAGTGAAATATCTGACAAAATACTATTGCAAATAATGAATGATAAAAGATGCACATGTGTACTACCCTGAAGTCTTTCCATTTATTCAAAAGCTATTAAATTGATTTGGAGCTTTGGCAAGAAACCATGAAAGCACAGTGCATGTCTGTCTCCTAACCCCCAGCAATATCTAGGAGAGCGTATAGCCAGTCAAGAACAATGACCGAGAACGAACCTTTTCGATAAGACTATTAAAGAAAAAACAACAACAACAACAAAAAAGGAGGTCTGAGAGTAAAGACCAGGAGCAGGAGAAGGAGTTCCTGACCAGAAATCTTACCTGAAAAGTTCAGGCTTAGAATGTTTGCCCAGAGACAGAATTCATTCAGGAATTAAAAACTGCAATGGGAGCTCTAGGCAGTATGGAGATGGTAATGGAGTGAATTTGAAAAAAATACATTGTATATATGTTTGAAATGTCACAATGAATGCAAAGCTAATATGTGTTAATAAAACCTTAAGGAATTAAAAGATCTACCTATTTGGAGTATACAGAGTGAGAATAAAAAGGTGCTAACTCAAGAATAAATACAACAGCAGAATTAGTCATAAATCCTCTAATGGAGGAAAGCAGTAAGAAGGAGGAGGAGGAAGGTGGGAAGCCCTACATTATATTCAGACCTTAAGAAAAATAAAGTTACAGATTTGAGGGGTAATAATCTAAGTAATGTCCAGAAGAAATAACACAGTGAGGAACCAGGCTTGGCAAGAGAAGAGGATGGCCAGCACTTACCAATGTAAGTCCCAGTGGTCTTACATGTCACAGACCCTGTATCTCCATTGGGATGATCGAGTTTTAGACCATACCTAGCAAAGTAAATATGCTGGCATCAAAGTTTATATTGACTACTTAGATACTGTTATGCCCTACAAAAAATCTCGTTACTTTACAGCAGGTGTCTAGATAGCAGCTAGTTCTGCAACTAAAGTTTCAGCAAAATGACTCATTTTTAAGACTTTATTGAAAATACTTCAATCACATACATTGAAGAGAAATAGCTTGTGATTAATTGTGATATCTTTGATAATGTTACCTTTAAGGAGTTTAAAATGCTGTCAAGTGAAACAATGATTTCATGGAGTTATTTCTCAATACATTTCAGTATATAAGAACCTAAATAGTGTAACACTACATTAAAGACATAGACCTGTATAAGGAAGAAGCCAGTTACACAAATAAACACTAGTTTGCTACATACTAGATATTTATTATAATACATATAGCTGTACATTATTGATAATTATTCCTATTTAAAAATATTATATTTATATCAATTTTTATTTTTAAAAAATCATTGTAATTACTTACAAATCATCAGAATGTGGTATGAGGAGTTCACAGGGCATTCCTCCAACATAAATTCTGTATAAATATTATAAGAGAAGATTACATTGTATTTCATAAATTATTTAAAATTCTAATCTTTTTTTTACCAAACTAAATGGCTATCTTATTTTTTTCTTCAGTCACTTGTTGTCCTGCATTCACTCCTTAAACATCAATTCATCACCACTATGTGTCAAGTCCTACTCTTGGCACTGGGACACATTTGTGAAACTGGATCTTATCTATACTTGGGGGGGGTCTTATTATTTTCTGCAAAAGATTACTCAATATGAATATCATAACATATTTTGGTATAAACTAAGATAAAACAAAATAGAAACTTCTCACTAAAAGTTTAAGCAAACCAAATAAAAAATATCTTTGTAAGTTTGATATTCAGGAATTAAATATTGAAGCTCCTGATAGTACTACCAAATGCTACTGGAAGTTCACAGTTGAAAACTACTTTATAATAACATAATTTATCACTTTCAGCATCAGAACACATCACCTGGCTTCTGTGAACTGAATTACAGGGTCACGCAAATTTTAACAATAAAAAATTTATTATTTCTACTAGAAGAAAGTAGTAAAATTTTAAATGTACTTTAATACATAGTTCATTTTTCATTTTCTTAAATCAAAATATAATTACCTCATTTTCCTCCCTCAATACACTTTTATGTTCCTCCCTGCTCTCTTTCAAATTCATGGCCACTTTGTTACTGTTATTTATATGTATAGGTACATAAATATATTTCACTTAACCATTATATTAGGTTTCTAAATAAAATAGAAAGGAAACCAAGTCATTATTCCCATTATAGAGCTCTATCAAGTCAAATTTTCCTTTTAACCTCCTGTCTTATCCCAACTAAAAAATAAATTTAACAGTTAACATAATCTCTTTTTAGATAAAGCTAATCATTTAATAATTATTACCCTTCAATTTTCTTCAACTTTTAAATGAATAAACTGAGTCAGAGAAATAATATCGCTTGTCCACACCTAGCCAGTGAGGGAGGGGTACAGGAAGATTCCAAACCCAAGTACTCTGTGTTCTTACCCACATGTGCTACTACCCCTGGTAACAAAGTATGTGTGTAAAAACATTACCCCATTTGACCTTAAACATTTATATATTTTAGCATTTTCGTTGTTGAAATTTTGAGATCAAAACCTGGAAACAGGTACCAGTTGTTCAACTCATTTGAGTGTCCTTTATAATTTGTACCTAGAAAAGTCTAAGAATTTTGTCTGACCAGACACAGTCTGATGAATTGATAGACTCCTGGCTTTGTTCGTACTGCTCAGGCCCTTCACAGCTCAAGTACAGTAAAGTGTCTTGGGGGCCCCTGTGTCATAAACAACAGGGACAGATGAAATCACTGAGTGTTCAGAACTCTCATCGTCTCAGTAGGTTAAAGGTTCTGACACTTACCTGTACTATCTCAAGAGTTCCAGACTACAAGAGTTAGGTTAGGCTGACCTCTGAGGACCCTCACGAATGATTTTTTTTGTTTGTTTGTTTGTTTCAAAAAATAGGTTTCATTGATTTCCTGGTAAGGCACAAATATAAATTCCAATGGCAAGGAGAGAAATCTCTCTTTTTTTCAGTTTAGTTTATTATTTATGTGTATGTGTTTATGCTGTGCAATTTGAAACTTCACACATGATAGTACTTGCATGCTTGCATTTGGAGGTCAGAGTATAACTTTTAAGAGTTGTTTCTCCCCTTCCAACATAGGCTCTGATGATCAAACTCAGACAAACAGGCTTGTTTGCAAACACTTTGACATGCTGAGCCATTTTGCTGGCCCAGAATCTCATTTTGAAGTTTATAGTTTCCATCCCTGGCCTCATTATAGGAGAAGATAGGCAAGATAATTCTACATAACAGTTGTAATATAAGCCATTCATAAGAATCAATTATCCATCAGCAGACATTCTTTACTACACTAAACCACGTACATAAATTGTTTCTCTTGTAATGATTTTCCTATGTACACATATTCATGATAAATGGCTATAAAATATTATATATTACCATGATTTAATTGTGAGTTCTGGTTCATATATCTGATAAATCATTTTTATTTCATTTAGTAAAAAATTTCATTGCTTCTTTAGAAAATCATATATATAAAAGTGTGATCTATAATCTTTTTAGTATTTAATAAATCTTTTAACTGCTATCTAAATTGTAAATTGAGTTTATCCATTCAGCTGTATAATACAAATATTCAGCAGGCATGAAGCACTGTGAATACCAGAGTATGAAGTTCACACTTCCTCAGGTAGGTGATAGATATCTCTCTGTCTTTTGCAAAAGGGCTGAGATAGCCTGACACATGCTACAGAACATGCTCCAGTGACAGCAGAGGTCTCCAGCCCAAAATGTAACAGTTGTTTTGGGACTAGCAGGTCCCAAGATTCATCATCTGGCCTACAGCTCATTAATGTAATATCCAAGACTGAAAGCCCTGGATGCTCATGAGTTGACTGGCCTTACTTTCAATAGTCTCCCCAATATCAAAGTGCATTGGATATTAGCCCAGAAGCTCACAATGCCCATGATTCAACCCACAGACCATATGGAACTTAGGAGGAAGGAGGTGTGGATGCTTCAGTCCTGCATTGAGGGGGAAATAGGATGATCCCGGGAGGTGGAGGGATGTGGGGGAGGACCAGGTGGGAGAGAGGAGAGGGAGGAAACAAGGGGAGGCAGTATCAGGTACTGGAGGGGAGAGCAGTGAGGAACAGAGGGTCAGGAAATCAAATAAAACTATGTAGAGGAACTGGCAATAGCCATTGGAGGGTCCCAGACGCGAGGGAAAAGAGAGGCTCCCAGGACCCAACCGGGATGACTTTAACCGGAATGCACAGATAAAGGGACATAAAACCTGTAGAAACCATCTCCTTAGGCACGGACCCCACTCGAGGGATGGGGCCACCTACCCATCTCAAAGTTTTTAACCCAGAAATGTTCCTGTCCAAAGGAAGAACAGGGGGAAAAATGGAGCAGAAACGAAAGGAAGGGCCATCCAGGGACTGCTCCACCTGGGAATCCATCCTGTATGCAGACACCAAATCCCATACTGGTGCTGTTGCCAACAGGCTCTTGCTGACAGGAATCTGGCGTGACTGTTCCTTGGAAGGTTTGGCCAGCTACTGACCAATGCAGATGTGGATGCTTAGAGCCAACTATCAGACTGAGCTCAGGGAACCCGGTGGAGGAACAGGCAGAAGGACTGGAGAAGCGGAGAGGGGACTGCAACCTCATAGGAAGAACAATGTTGGCTGGCCAGACCACCCAGTGCTTTCAGGGACTAGACCACCCACCAAGGAGTGTACAGAAAGGGATCCATGGCTCCAGATACATATGTAGCAGAGGATGGCCTTGGCTGACATCCGTGGAATGGGAAGCCCTTGGTCCTGTAGAGGTTTGATGTCCCAACTTAAGGGGATGCTAAAGTGGTGGGGAGGGAGAGTGTGGGTGGGTGTGAGAGCACCCTCATAGAGTCAAAGGGGAGAAAGGAGAGGGCAGATGTGGGAAGAGGGGTTTGTGGAGGGGTAACCAGGAAGTAGGATATCATTTGAAATATAAATGAATGGAATTATGAAGAAGGAGGAGGAAGAGGAGGAGGAGAGGAAGAAAAGAAACACGTAGATATGTGTAGAAGCTTTGAGTTCTATTCTTGACCTTGACTAAGCAAAGCTTCGTAAGGCTTTGGTATGTCTACATGTGTATAATGCCTGGTAAGTAATAAAATTCTCCATTATATTGTTTCATGCCTGCACACCAGTTATTATTGACTTAGCCTTCAAAGACAAAAGTGCTACCCAACCAGAAAAGAATCAACTATATCTGGTTTTCTTCCTATGACTCTGATCAGTCTGATCCAATTGTAGTGGGCTTTCATACCATTAGGACTTTATTACTTTTAGGATATCATATTTGATCTATGAGTTATAAAAATATTATAATAATTCCCTGAGAAAATTACCTTAGAATCCTAACATTTCTTCCGTTTGAGCTCAGTGCTGTATTACTTCCATAGACATCAGTGAAGAGCCTGCCTTGAATAGTTATTAATGTACCTAGGAGCAAAACAAAACAAATATTAAGACTGGTTCTGGTTGGGAGTATCTATCTGTACATTTCATTCAAAACACTATACATTCTCTCAATAAACCAGAATATATATGCCTATATCTAATGTTTAACCCCATTTTTCAGCATTGGTTTAAATATCTAAAATATAATGAAGCATAAATGACCATCACTAAATAGTCATACAATAAGGAGTTATCCAATGAATATCAGGATAATTTCTTAATAAATATTGCTTGAGTTAATGGTTAACTTACTTGAGAAAACCCCTACTTTACTCCAAATGGAAAAAAAAAAACCTTAAAGACAATATAAAAACTCCTGAAAACTAGATAAAAATGTTATGTCATATTTATACAATCAGGATGCTATGGCCCAGTTTAAACAAGAAGAAAAAAAAGATATTAAAATCTATAGATTGGATAAAGAAAATTGAAAAATCCTCTTCAGAATAACTATTAATTAAAGTTTAAATTCAAAATATATTTTCCACATATATGACAAATATAAACATTAATATCATTGAAACAAAGGATTCATAGTAGGTAAAACATGACTACCTTTAAATTAGGCCAAGAAGCTGGCATGGTGCTTCTGGGCTTCCAACACTAGCGAGGCAGAAACAGGAAGACTGCATAATTTCAGGTCTCACCTGTTCTACAAAGTTAGTTTTAGCACAACCAAGGGTACATAGCAAGATATTGCCTCAAAATATTTTAAAAAGCCAAATAAATAAACAATATTTAAAGGAAAACAATGAAAAATAAACCTTAGATAAATTTGATGACATACATCAAAAACCGAGGAAGATTTAAAACCAGTTAATTTTTATCTTTAAAAAGAAAAACAACAACCTGTCAGTGTTTATCAGATAACTCCTGCATCTACCTCTTGAGTTCAGGAGTTACGAGTATATACCTGACACAAAATTCTGGACAACAATTAAAATTTCCTTTAGTTCAAGCTGAAGAAAAGGACATTCTCACATAGTTCTCTAAGATTAGAAATTGATAAGACCATGTTATCATAATGAACACTAGATACTAGAGAAATCTCTGGTAAGAAAAAATACATTATTAGTGAATAAGATTCACTCTTTGAAATTAATTTTTAACCGAGTCATTATTTTTGTAATCAGAAAAATAATATTTACAGATTAAATATACTTTTATATGCTAAAAATAAATGAATTGGTACAAAATTGAAAGCATTTCAACTGCTGTAGAACAGACCTGGAGTCCCAGATAAAGGTGTGATGCTCCTTATTGTGGGGGTTCTAAAACGTTTTGTCTGTAAAATATTAATAATCATGTCAATTGGCATTTCTTCCCCTATTTTGACTCTAATTTCATGACAAAGTCTTGTTATTGTAATATAAACATTTCTCATAATCTGACTGTCAAAATAGTTTTTCATATAAGAAATAAAGTTCATCAATTTCACGGATTTTTTTTTTCAAGGCGGCTTCTTTATTCTCTAAACCTGTCTTGCATTTCAAGATATTGCCCCTTTGTAAGCAGTGTAAGCTAAATCACATAAATCACAACATGATCCCTCCAGTAAAGATTTTCAGGATTAGATAAAATATATATTTTAAGACCTGCTTTTGATTAACCTTCTGATGAAAAATAAGTAACAAAGTGCTTTTCAAAACATAAGATTAAAAAAATAGAAAAATCTCAGCAAGGCTTAGTCACCATAAAACGGACAATCCTCTGCAGCAATTAGAAGTAAGTCTTACTAACTCCAGGGAAGGCCACCAGTGTCACAGAAACTCCAGTGCCTAAGACATCAGTCCCCCAAAGTGCCCTCATTCTAATGTGAGTACATAAGGATATTCACAGGCGCCTACAGATGGACTGAAGATTGCCAAGGAGCTGCCTTTGAAATGGCATTGGGAGCAAAGTGAGAGTAGTGTAATGAAGGGACAAGTAGACTGTTGACAGTTTTGAAACAATGAAAGATGACCAGAAGCCAAGGAGTGTGGACAGCATCCAGCAGCAAGAGAAGTGAAGGAAACATGTTCTCCCCTCAGAGTCTCCCGAAAGAAAGGCACTCCTCATAGGCATCTTGACAACTTAGACCCACATCAGACTTCCTATCTACAGAGCTGTTGGATAGGAGATTATACAGCAAGTCACTGTTGGGATGATTTGTTACTGTATCAATTTAGAAACAAATACTTATTTTTCAGACATGCTTATCAACATACATGAAGAAAGGGATAGTCAGTGGTCTAAATTGATATGTAAGCTCAACAACTCATTAGCTATGTAATTTCATGGAAGTAATAAAATTCTGTGCATCAATTTTAGTGATGATAATGTGAGCATCCAATTAAAAGATTGTTATGAGTTAAAAGTTAATAATCACAAAATATTTAGAATACTATCAGACATACAGTAAATAATACATTGATTATTAGGAATAATTATTCAAATAAAATAGGAGATAGCAATAAAAAAGACAAATACTACTATCTGAGAAACAAAATTAATATTGATTAGGTAAAGAACACAGCTAATGGACAAAATCAGTCATCTGAAGTAGCACTGGGGCATGCTGATATTCAGTAAAAAAACAACTGAAAACCTAAGTGCATATTTAAAGAGTATATAAGACAACAAATGAAGAAATATATTTCATAATACCATCATTTACAAAAACCCAAATTTGAGATTATCTTAAAAATCATATACAAGGAAGAATAGTTAAGATTATTATTTAAAAGTTCTTTCCTTGAAAGAAAGAAAAGAGAACATCCATCTGAGAACATAATTTCGAAGGATAAAAAGAAGTGACCAACAGCTAAATTAGTAGATGATGTGAGAATTTCATTTATTTATAAAATTAATATCTATACACAAAATAAAGAAATCTAAAAAAAAACCACACACACACACACAAACAAAAACCAAGCAAACAAAAAAGGGCTGGAGGTTAAGAGCACAGACTGTTCTTCCAGAGGTGCTGAGTCCAGTTCCCAGCAACCACATGGTGGCTCACAACCATCTGTAATGGGATCCAATGCCTTCTTCTTGTGTGTCTGAAGACAGCAATGGTGTAGTCACATTTATAAAATAAAGAAATAAATCTTAAAAACAAAAAAACTAGTGTAAAGGAGGGGAAAGCAAAACAGAAGTAAAAGAGGTTATGTTACTATAAAAGAGTTAAAGTGGAGAATTCTTGCTAACATATATTTGAAACTGGAAATGAATAAAACTAAATCTATAAAACTAAAAGCTGAAAGTCCAGTTTTGTGAGAAAGACATAAATTCATTTATCGGCAATGAAAAGTTCCCACATACACTGAAACTGCATGCCCAGCTGCTGGTGACCCCTTTGCAAGTGTTATTTTCTGTAACTGGCACCCCATCCACACTGACTCTAACAGAGTAGGTGTCTTCTGGCATTGCTCTGGAAAATAATTGAAAAATACATGAGATACACAGTAACTTATATTCAGTATATAGCAACAGTGAGAACCACTGATCCAGTCTACATTATTATTGAAATAAAGTCTCAAATCCTGATTAGTCTACTGTAACTCCATATTTTATATGTAAACTTTTATATTGTAAAAAGAACTTCATTATAAATACCCTATATGTTGCAAATTATAATATTATATAAAATGCTTATTGTGGGTATGCATATTAGTTTTTATTAAATGCAAAATAAATGATTCCTCAACAAGCAATAATAATCATGCAGAGTGTGCCCACTATGGTACTCTCAGTTACGCTGTACTATGATTTTTAAAAACTGTTAATCAAGTCCCCCCTTAGGTAGAGATTCTATAGTCCCCAACAGGCAGCAATTCTAATGCAGATAAAGTCCTTGGGAGCATGTATTTAAGTTAGTATTAAAAGCTGCATTTTAAAATGGTTTAATGCTCCCCCAAATAAAAATCAATTTGAACTGATAGCAAAGAACTTGAAATGTCACCATACAAAATGATCACATTTAATTGAAGGTTGGAATAAGGTTAATCAAACTGAACAGAAAAGCATGATTTGAATATTTTGAGGCACATCGTTATCAATTAATAGTAACCATTTATCTTTTAGAAGAATCCGATCATGATAAAAATAATAATGTTGATAACAGTAGAATGGAGGCAGAGTATATTTTTTTGGTGTCCTCATGTGTAAAGAGCATTATAATCGACCATAACAAAGGTATAAACTAATACCAACATCATGAAATCCAATATAATAACTGGTAACCAGAGCTATTATCTGTGATAGGCACTGTGATCAAACTGTTAAAATACCAATATACATATAACTAACTTCTGACATGATGAAACTAAGGTTATTAAAAGTACATTTAAACAGACCTAGTATAGCATGTAATTTGAGTTGAATGACTTGAATCTTTTTCCACATCACAAATAATTGACTGGAAAGAAGAGACTAATTGCACATGGTTTCCCAATTCAATATTGTCAGCTCCATAGTTGAACTGACTTGCTTGAGAAAAACCTGCAAAAGTAATAAAACTATTATTAATGACATTCTATTTCTTGAATCCAGCACAGAACCATTCATAATGTAATAATGAATAGTATTGAAGAAAGCTACACTTATTTCATATTCATTCTTATGTTCAAACTAATTGAGAAAAATAAATATTGGCCTTGAATTAACTTATTCATGAGATTTCTTGTTAAAATACACATAAGGTGGAGGGGGATGGGGAAGGGGAGAGATCACACTTTCTTTCATGTATATATAGTCCACAATCCTGTATATTGAAGCTTCCTGGGGGCATACTATATAGGCTTCAATATTTTACTTAATTTCATCAGTGAAGCCCTTTTATACAACAAACACACGTGGGAACATTGAGAATGAAGACAAACATACAGACTGAGTCAGGGTACACAGAAACCTATTTGCTGAAGTTAACATTAGAAACAAAAACAAAACCAAGAATATGTAAAGGTAACTTTAAGAAAAAAAAAAGACCAAGTAGGTATTATTTCTTATACTACATAGAACTGCTATGTCCTACATTTTCTTTTATTTTCTTTGTCTTTTGTTTTTAAATGAAGGGTCTCATACATCTCAGGGTGACCTTGAACTCCTGATTCTTGTGTTCAAGTTAAATGAGTGGTGGAACTTACAAGTGTGAACCACCATGCCTGGCTTTATGCACATTTTAAACAGAGTTCACATATAAGTATTGAAAAAGACAGCCAGCTAAAAGCTACTGAACATCCACTACAAGAGAGTTAGAAAGGTAAGCTACAGGCCCATGGCTGTCTGCTAGTCTTGAGTCTGTAATTAATATTGATCATGTCTCTTCCGTGACATCCTTTATAGCTGTCTCTCATTACGCAGTGCTGAAGCTAACAGGATAACAGCAACCTTCATCTCTCAGGGGTCAGAGTCATCACTTTTTTCTTTTTAATAAGTCATATGGCTGCAGCTACCTTTTTAAGTCATCCTTAGACACGGAAGCCAACAGTGGAGCCCCCAAATACCATGAATTCCAGATACACTCCTCCCCATGATCACCAAGCAAAATGTCACTACTTCTTCATGACAAGCAGAATGAATAATCCCTAATCATGTGTGAAAAAATACTTGATGAAAGCAAGCTAATAAATAGTACTGGTAATTTCTACTTAGTTCAGTTTAAAACCCATGTTGTAATTTGTGGAAGATAATGCATAAGATAGTTCATTATGTCAAATAGTGTTAAGATCTGAAATGAACCCAAGAAATGAAACCAATGAATAAGATTAATTTAGATAATAGTTGATTAATTAAAATACATCTTTAAAGGTTCTTCAAATAATGTTAAAGTAACAAAAATAAACTTACTATTATTCTAGTATAAATGTAAATCATATACATTTATGGAATTACCTAAAGTGAAATTGTCTTACAAATTTAATTTCTTAAAATGTTGTCCAGATTGTTTAAAATATAAAATCATTAATTTTTGGCTTTTAAAAATATATACATTTAAGAATACTTTTTTTCAAAATATCAAAGCACTTAATTTTAAAATAACTGGTATGGTAAAGTTTTGTCTTATGCTGTTTTTGAAACTACCAAAATTTTAACATTTTCTGCTGTGTCATTTATGCAGATTTATAAGTTGCTTAAATTTTATAACATAATTATTTTCAGACTATATCCCCAGAACAGTAACTTAATATCAATGAAAATGAAAAAAAAAAAAACCATGTTGAACCCTTAAAAGTCAATAAACTTTAATTCCTGTGTATAACACTAGTTATAATAATATAAATGACACTGTGACACAAATATTCTGTTTATTACACTAATTAATACTAGGAAAAAGTAAATATATCCAGAAAAGTATGGAGTGACTCACTGTTAAATTACTGCACATTTTCATTGTTTTAGAAATGTCCACGAGATTACATGTATGCAATACTGCCTAGTGTAACATAGCAAAACTTTGTCATGATGGGTTCACCCCAAAGCCCCTGGCCTCCAGCTCAGGTAGAGTTGTCTGTGATGGTGCCTTTTCATAGAAAGGGTCCAGGCTTCTAACTGTGAGCTCCTGGGCTGGAGTTCCACAGCCAGCACTTCCTACCAGGTTGACATTGAGTTTAATCTATAAACTCTCTTATTCTTTTCAACAGAAAACTCCCCACCATCTCTGCTGGTGGACTGCTCGAAATGCTAAATAGTGTGTATAGTTCTTACCTTGGCACCAGCTCCAGAGAGCTCATCCTGGAGTTTGTTCATTTCCTGTCAGTCATAAAAGCACTATTGCTTAGGTGCAGGGTTAACATCCCTTTAAAAAATAATACAGGATCTACCAAACGCTCTTACTTGTTTTCAAACTTAACTTCTACCAACCCCTATCTTTCAATTCCTCTCCTCTCCTTTCTTGCATGCATAATGAAAGGAAGAAGAAACTCATCAAAGGAAGGAGAAAGACGTTATTCCTCAATACTGAAACCTTAATTATACCACTCATTCAGCAGATTAACATAACCACAACTAGAGATCTTGTATGCAAAAGATACTACCATTTGATTTGAAGTTTTAAAACTATAAAGACAATTACTAAAATGTAGATTGTGGAAAAATCCATGAAAAGTACAAGTGGAGCACTTGCAAAACCCAATTGTTTGCTTCTGCCAACTTCTGCTTATCTTTGGAGTTCACAATGGGTTTGTACTGTGCAGGAGGGCTGCTGGAAACTAAAGAATGAAAAGTTTTACTTGTGATATGCTCAGGATGTAACACATGTGTTTATTTTTATATTAGGTACGTGTCGTGTCAATGATAGGTTAGCGCAAATCTGCATTTTGGCATTCTGAAGACAAGGACAATATCCAATCATAATGTTAATGAATGGTGATACTGGGTTTCCCTTAGACGTAGCTATAATATCAAACATGCATATGTGAACATGTCCAAGACAAACCATATGGATAATATGAAGAAAATCAGCAAGATTTTAAACATTTTAATTATACATTTTGCCTTACTACCATGAATAATGGGGTTGGAGAGATGGTTTGGTGGCTAAGAACACTAGCTGCTCTTCTGAAGGACCTGGTTTAGTTCCCAGCATCCATGTCATAGCTCACAACCACCTGTTACTCCAACTCCATGAGATCTGACACCCTCTCTGGCTTCCATGGGTACTAGGCACGCATGTGATACACAGACATGTAAGCAGGCAAGGCAAAAATAAACAGAAAAATAAATAAATAAAAATAAATGCTGAAAAAATATAGACTAGGTCTTCAGTTAACTTAATCACAAGGAATAAAAAGGAGTACAAACAGATTATTTGGTAAAATTAAGTCTAAGTCTACTTTAAATAAGTCATTGGGTAAAAAGCTGATACTTCTGGAAGTTTTCCAAAGCACACAATTACAGGAAGGGTTGGGTGTGCCCTGGAAACAGAAAGGATGAGGCTTAGGATGGAAATTCCTTACATATTGATGTGGTTTTTTTTTTTTTTTTTTCTTTTGAAGAAAAGCTGGAGACAAGAATTGCCAGGCACACAGAGCTGGCTCTACTGATAGCAGCAATCCAGAGGTAACACCCACACTGCTATCATGGAAAACAAACGGCACTGTTGATTAAGCTGGCTGTTGTCATGCGCAGTCTCGGCTGTTTTGGTTTCTCAGGTTTACAAAGCTGGCATGAAAGGGAGATGTCCTTAAATGTGGTAAAACCACCACGGGGAGGAAAGATACATAGGAATGGTAGGAAGAATAAAACCAATATGATTTTCCTTATATTTTTTCTATGGTTTTCCTTGGATAGCTTCACTCATTCATGATTGATACTATAGCTACTTCTAAGGTCAAACCAATACCATCATTCACTAGTATTATTATGGGATATTGCACTTGTCTTCATACTGCCCAAGTACAGACCTGTGTTAACCTATCAGTGATGCAGTATGTATCTAACATAAATATGTATGTCACATCCTGAAGCATATCACAAGCAAAGCCTTAGTATCCAGCAGCCGTTCTGCATGTTAGAAATTCAATGGGAACTCCAAAGAACAACAAAAACAAAAACAAAGCTCAATAGATAGAGCATGAACTATGTAACAGGTACCTTTGATTATGTTACTCTGTTCCAAAGTCATGAGTACTACCAATTGAGAAAAAAATACCCATTTCACTGATGAGAAAGCCAATGGTTGCAGAATTAACTAGCTCCAATATAAAGTCGGATTAAAAGCCAATTGAACCAAAACCCACATCTTTTCCAAAATATAGCGTATAATATGACTGGATACTTCAACACGGTTTGTGTATCAGCTCTTATCACAGAGAAACAGAAAAGATAACCAAAGCCTTCCCTCTTTTAAAAACAGAGACACAATAACTAACCTAGAAAGAGAATCAAACAGTATAAAATATAACTTGAAAGCAACAAAATCAATGCAGTTGTGGATACAAGACTACCCAACCAATCACCCCTATTATCAATGCAGTCTCCATAGAAGGGCAGATAATTCTATGATATCATTGTTTAGAAGACATTGGCTTGACACCATAATTGTAATAGCATATATTTATGACCACTCAAAAATAATCCAGTTGTATTTTGTTGCATTTTTTTCCTTCAGTGCTTGGGGTAGAACACAGGATCTCAGGTATGCTTGCCAAGTAAACCACCACTGAGCTACAGAAACCTCCAACCCTTAGCATAGCCTTTTGAACAAAATAACCCATAAAAAAAACATTGCCTTTTAAGAGCCAAGTGTCATTTAGATACTGTGAAGGGTCAGTAATCAATTTTCTTGTGGGCAGAATCTCAGAGAACTCAACTTCTGAATCAATACTTTCTCAAATATCTTGTTTTTGCATAATAAGTTTTATAAAATAAAATATCAGTTCATGAGCTTTGGTTGGTGTGCAGGTTCACTATCATTGCTTCATACAAATGCCATGTATATCACAGACACCCAAAGCACTATATTAAATTTATGTTTTTGTTTAAAACTACAGTACTGAGGTATGATTAACCTACCAAAAGCTACACATACTTAATGTGCGATATACAATTTAATCAGCATAGAGACTTAAAATATACCCACTCCTACAAACATATTCATCATCTTCAAGTGTTTCTCCCTAGGTTATTTCACTCATTTTTATAAAAATCATAATAAAAACACTTCACATAAATCTTCTCCCTTAGCACAATTTCAACATGCAAGTCATGTCATCACCAGTAAGACATTAAGTTGCACAACATACTAGGCCATGCTCTGGGCCATACTCATGTCTCGTAACTAAAGCTTTGTTCAATTCGGACAATACTTATCCTTGCACCTGCTCCCAGCTCCTGACATCCACCATGCTGAACGTTGCTTTTGTAAAGTAGTAAAAACAACATTTATTCTTGGCTTGAAAAGAAAGACACACACCAACACAGTATGAGTTGGCTACAGAGTGTGATTAAAGCAGAAAGGGAAAGACATAAAGGGTTGGGTGCAGGTGTCTCCAATTCAAATCGGATCTAACTCCTCCTCTACACACTCTGGCAGAAGTAATCAGGAAGTGGGGACCAGAAGAAAAAGGCAAAATTTTACTTTAACACTTTCATCCAGAGCAGTCTGAGCCAAATTGCCTCAAGGGTCACAAAAGGGCAAAGATTACAGCTAAGGAATGGTGCCCTCTAAATCTTCTAAGCAGCCATGACTGGCTCTCTGTAGCTAAATGGTGGTGGCGGTTCCTGTGCCAGCAGCGCATATTTGAAGGCAGTAGGAAATGTTTGGATGACTTGATTCTTTTTTTTTTTTTAACCTGAACTTTCTTTCCTCTTCCGGAACTTAAATTGCTGATGAAAACCTCATAGCTTCCAAGTACATCCATCATCTTACTGGCATTTTACAATATAAAGTAGATAAGATTAAGATGGCTTAAAATGTTTTTAAAAATACATAATTTCCCACTCTTAACTACACACCAACAAGGGTGCTATGTGTATTGCTCACCACTCAGGAACATAATCTGTTTTAAGCATGACATGGGGGTATTGAATTTTATAGAAACGTTACAAGTAATCAAACACATTTTAGTATAAATGACAGAAGAGCTATTGCCCTATGACAACTTCGGACTCCAAAGGCTTATTTGAAAGACCAAATAGTTTTTGTTAATGTTTCTTTTTTTTAAGTGATTTTTTTTCATGTTCTTCAAAAATTCTTCCTGTCTGAGTTCTGTTACCATTTGTATTACAAAGGTCTGGTGGCTAACAGCACCACACACTTTAAATCTATCTACCTTCTATACTTTCATTCCGAGACCGGGAAGAGAAAGCATCATACATAACTCATGCCTTGATGCAGCATGTGATAGCACTTAAGTGTGAGCAGGAGGGAGCCTACATTTTGCTTTCTGTTATCCTACATCTTTCATTAACATCTATTTGTCTACCAACATCTGGCCTCTCCATCCCCTAGCATGTTACATTCTAACTATGAACAGGTAAAATCACCAGGCCTGTGGGGAATAAGGGAAAGAACTGAAGAGTTGGGTTAAAGAAATTCCTTTCTTTTATATTTTTGGTTGTAGCCTAGTCTTTAACGGCTGAGCCACCTCTCCAGTCCTTTCTCAGAGCAACCCCATAGGAAGAACAATAATATCAACCAACCAGACTTCCCAGAGCTCCCAGGGACTAAACCACCAACCAAGAAGTACACATGGAGGGACTCATGGCTCCAGATGCATATGTAGCAGAGGATGGCTTTGTTGGGGCATCAATGGGAGGAGAGGCCCTTGGTTCTATGAAGGTTCAATGGCCCAGTGTAGGGAAATTTGAAGGTAGGGAGGTGAAAGTGGGTGGAAGGGTTGGGGAACACTCTCATAGAAACAGGGGAGAGGGGCTGGAAAAGGAAGTTTTGGGGGGTGGTGAACTGGGAAAGGGGATAACATTTGAAATGTAAATAAATATCCAATAAAAGATTAAAACATAGCTAAGGGGAAAAAAAAACAAAGAAATTCTTTTCACGTTAGTCACTAAGTTCAGATCTCTCAGTATCAAATGAACCATTATAATTAGAGTCGGTGATCAAGTTGGTATGAATGTGGGGTTGTTTGGCTTTTAAAATCAATATTAATTAATTTTAATTAAATTTATTAATTGAATTTATTAATTAAATTTAATTAAAATAAAGAAATATTAATTACTATCAAGGAGGAAGAATTCAGCCACTCTGGCTAAGTAAAAAGACTATTGCAGTGATACGTGTTTTGTGTTGGCAGTTATCTCAACCAAAAAACTCTAAGAGGAGAAGAGTGCCCACCTAGCATGTGTGAAGCCCTAAGTTATGTGGAATAATAATGTGGGACCTGATGCTTGCACGTGGACACACCCAAGGCACATACCTTCTCCCTTGATGGTCAGCCTTGTTGCTCCGTTTATGCTGCCATATTTAGGTATAACTTCTGTCACTTTGGGAATTGTCCCAGAGCTACCTGAAAAACACATAAGGATGATAGGGCGACACAATCAAGGTCTTCATTCCAAGCATCACATTTCACAGTCATGTTGTAAGATGTGAATGAACCGTGACTAATGCCCAAATGGGGATTTAAGTACTTCAAATAACTTAACACTCACTGGCTTTGCATGAAGACCTTTCTCGGGTGTACAAAGAATAAGAATAACAGCCATCTTCAACATTCCTATCCACCATATTATACCACACTGGTAAACCCTTAGCCTCCTGTGCTGTTCCCCTAGATACAGATCCATAACTCAGCAGCTTATACAGCACAGGCAATACCTGTACGGAGAAATAGATGATTATTTAGCACTAGCATCTAAGTGCACAACAGTTGCACAAAAGGCAAATGCTGCATTTTAAGAAGCAAGTATTTCCTGTCACTTTAGGAGTGGTCGATAGTTCCTGACAGCTTTCCAGTGTCCTAATGATGTGGAGTGAATAGTGAAAAGACCACGTAACCACGCTTCAAACAGAGTTAGCTTCCTGAGGACAAAGAAGGGCACATTCATACTAGCCACCCTAAAGTCTAGCTTAGTCCAACGTGACAGAAAGAGCACAGGCTCCTGGGTGGCCTGTAAAGAAACACTTCACTCATATCTCTGGGACCACTCTGGTTCTAGAATGGGATTTCTCTGTTGCATCTTGAAGGGCAAATATGGACTATTTAGCCTGGACCTACCATCCAGAAATTGAAGAGAGGTTCTAATAGAAGAAGTTGCTGGATCAGCGGGACAAAGCCAGTGGCTTCTTTGGAGAACTGTACATAATTCTTTAAAGTGGCTAGGAAATATGATGCACAGTAGCTAGAGGTCTTTTATGTTCTGCCTAGAGTGTATAGAGGCAATTTAACTAGAAGCAAAAACAATTTATTAGAGTAAGTATAAAACACTAAGGCACAAAGAACAGCCCCAAAGATTATTGTTTGAAATGGATCTTTGAGAAAAGATGAAGGAACTTATGATTCAGTCGTTCATTGCTGTCTGAGAAGGTGTAGCATGGTCTTCACTTAAGGCAGCCAAAGCTCATCCGAGGAACGGAGGCTGAGACACCTGGACCCAACGCCTGTGAGCTTCAGGTCAGCATAGATCTTGAGTTTGCCATGTGTTACAGTATGTTCCTACTTGCAGTCCCCACCCCAGAAAGCCAAGAGAGGATCTATCTGCAGAGAGCTGGATCGGATCTCCAGACATTGCCGCCTCTCCTATCTCAAGTTCATCCTCTCCTTATCTCAGCACACAACTCCAATTTCTTATCACTTACTCCCCAGCCCTCTCCTGGGGTTTGCTGTGAAGACACTGGGCAGCTTACCCTGGAAGTGACTGACACCCGCCACAACACAATCACCCATACCTGACCTCCTGGGACCAGCTTTCCCTTCTGTAGAGAAAGAGACTCAGGGAGGGCAAAGAGAGGGAGAATTCAGTTGGCACCTACTGCCCCTCACCCCTCAACCAGCTGATTTTGCGGGCTTTTTGTTTTGTTTTGTTTTCCAATTATGTCACTCTGGAGGGAGGTGAGGAACTCCCTCAGTTCAACCCCAACACTGATCAACTTTTATAAGAGAGGTTTTTTTTTTTTTTTGAGCTAGTCCTACCCGTACTGGTGTCTTTCTCTGGCTTCTAACCTCTCTTTCAGTCTCTCTCAGTACTGTCTCTGCATGTGTCAGAAGGCCTTTGTCAGTCTTTCCAGGGCCCCAGGTTCCCAGGAGGGCCTCTGTCCAGGGCAGATGGCAGGTGGTCTTGCCTCCCTGTGACCCGTAGATCAGGGTCTCTGGATTGGCCCCTTCTCTTCCCCCACTGTGTTACCTGTGTGGGAATCTGCTGAACACCAAAGCAGCCCAAAGAGAAACCAGGTCCCCAAGAGCCACAGGTGTCCCATCGCAGAGCTGGCGCTGCAGAGTCTGCACCAGCCGCTTGATTGCAGAAGCTGCCTGTGCTGAAGCTTGCTTGGCTATGGGAGCCGCTCCTGCGAGAGGGACTCGCCCTAGAAGCCAGGGCGAACCTGGCTGCCAGAGACCGGCCCCGCCCCCAGCTTGTCTGCTGTGCCTCTGGGATTTCACAGACACAGGCATACACAGGCGTACAGTACACGCAAACACACACACACACACACACACACACACAGAGTCTCTCTCTCTCTCTCTCTCTCTCTCTCTCTCTCTCTCTCTCTCTCTCTCTCTCTCTCTCTCTCTCTCCCCCCGACCTTTATTTTCCTTTTAAATTAGAGTTATATATTTTTATTTGTCTACAGTGCTCATTAGTCGTCTTAAGCAGATTAATTATAAGACCACCTAATACACGAACTCCATTCACTTTCTTTTGCACAGGATCCTGCTATCCCTTCAGTTGACAATGATAAAAATAAAGCTTTATCTGATGGCTGGAAGTCTCCCAAACACGGTGTCTGTGGCAGAGCAGACATAACGGACAGCAACTGATACCTTCCTTGCTAGCATTAGCCCAGCTGTCCCAATAGACTGAGGCACAGTGACATTAAGCAGTTGGCTCAGGGATATACACCTAATGGGATGAGAGCTTAGCAGTGTGGCTTAGCAGTATTCTTAACTCTTTTCAGAGCCTTAAGCGGTCGATGTCTGGAGAGAGAGCTTGTTGGAGGAACAGGATATTGCTGTAGTCTCTATAAAGGTGCCAGGTAGCAGAAGAATAACAAATTTCAGTTCCCATTTCTGGACTTTGTGGTTCTCGTGCCTCCCGAATGCTCCCCAAAGTGATTCCAGAGTATTCGATGTCCCTTATATTCTAACCTCTTGATCCTCGGGATGCTTAGGAGAGCGAATAAAAACCAAGTACTCAAAGACATGGTGGAAGAGTTTGGCTAGGTGTCCTTCTGGAGGCTGGTTGGGGGCGATGCTCATGTTTTAGAATTGGATGCTGAAGCATTTAGGGCTCCAGCATCATGACGCAACTAACATCACACGTTTGACCAAAGAAAATGAAGTGGGAATGATGATTAAATAAAATCTAAAATTTTTAAAAAGTTCAGAATGTATGTATCCATATATTCATGTGCTTTTCAGCTTTCTGTAATATTAAAGAATTTCTGAGAACATTTAGAATTCTTTGTTCATCCTCTTACCTTTCTCCCTTATAGGAAGAAATATTTTTCCTCCATGACATGCCACTCTCCTCTTGTGCAGTCTCAACACTCTTCCTTCCTCATCATCATTTCACCGACATCCTTTGTACCTCATTCCAACTAGCCCCCTCTCCCCTTGCCCACCTTTCCTAGAAATAAACACAGTATTCATTATGTAAATAACAAAAACAATGTGTGTGAGTGCACATACACATGAACCTCTCTCTCTCTCTGTGTGTGTGTGTGTGTGTGTGTGAGAGAGAGAGAGAGAGTGAGAGAGAGAGAGAGAGAGAGAGAATGTATATAATGTGTATGTGTTTGAGTTGAGATGGGGTCTTACTATACAGTCCAGGCTAGTCTCAAACTCTAGATCCGCCTATCTCAGCCTGTGCCACCACACCCAGTTAGACCTTTATCTTTCTGTAAAATCACGGCAAAATCCCAAACTTGTTATACAGATTCATACTTTAATAAACTCCCTATTCAGGGCGCTGCTCAAACTATTCATCTGCTTCAAGAACCAATCCATGTTCCAAGGTCTGTCCCAATTGCTTGAAGGGTGGGGGAAGGGTGCCTGTGCCAAATTGAGAACTTGGCAATCAGAGGGCAACTTGCAGTGGTCAGTTCTGTCTTTCTACCTGGTGAGAGAGACCCAGGGATCAAACTCAGAGCATTAGACTTGGTGACCAGTGCCTTTACTCTCTGAGCCATCTTTCTGATCCTCTTGTACCCTATTTTAAGTTTCTACTTAACCAAGAGTAATTACCTGGTCCATTACAGCTGTTCTTTCCACTGAGGCTCAACTCCATTAACACTAGCCTATTTAACCAGATTAAATTTGTTTGTACAATTATGTATGTATATGCATATACATGTATGTTTGTATGGATATTGCTACATGTGCACATGGTACATATGAATATGTTATACTCAGCACTACTGATTCATTTTATATTTAATATATTTTATATAATAGTTGGTATCCCAAATAAAAGCAGGAAAATATTCCTACAATCTTTTCTTTTTAGCTAAATTGACAAATTGGTTACTCAACAAATAGATCATTTAGATCATTTGCCTAACTGGCTTTAAGAAAGTTAATTTTTAAAAGTAAATTAGCCGGTTTTCTTACAATGCTTGCTTTCTTTAAGAGCCAAGCACTATACTTGGCATATATGAATTTTTAATAAGCTTCTGTTGAATTAATGAGCATCTGTAACCAATTTTCCCTTTTTAAAGGGTACTTATTTATATGATAAATAAACACCCTGAGATAAGATCACACTAGTGAGAGTTTTAATCCTGAATTACTAAAATAACTTGATGGGGTAATGTGGCAATAAATAATTATAATTTGATGAAAATTTATGTCTTTTGAGGTCAAAAAAGATTGGCTATGTGATCTATGACTGAAATTACATTCTTCAAATACTTAAAATTTCAGTATTAAAATGAAATGATCAAGCCTTTGTAATATAGAGCCATCATGAGACAGGAGCTTAGTAGGGAAACATGACAGTAGAACCTGACCATGACTCAGGTATTTCTTTTTAAATATATATTTCAATGATTTTACATTATGTAATATATATTACATGATCATCTCAGTAGACCCAGAAAGGGCCTTCAATAAAATCCAACACTCCTTCATGATAAAAGCCCTGGAGAGATTAGGTTTCCAAGAACATATCTCAACAAAATAAATGCTACATATAACAGGGCTATATCCAACATCATTCTTAGTGGAAGAAATTCAAAAAATTTCCACTTAAATAAGAAATAAGACAAGTATCTTGACTTTCTCTTCTCCTTTTTAATATAGTACTTGAACTCTTAGCTAGAACATTAAGACAAGAACAAGAAATTAAAAGGAAACAGGATGGGAGAAGTCAAAGTATCCTTGTCTGCAGATGACATGATTCTGTTTCCATGGTGCAGAGGAGAGACTGAGTACTTGGTGGTGGAAGTAGATAAGGTGATGAAGTTGAATAAATAAATACAGAAATAATGGATGAGAAAGGAGTTTGGATAAAAGGAAAAGAAATAAACTACAGATAACTCAAAGTTTTCAGCTGGAGCAACTACATCATGGAGTATCATTTGCTGAAAATGAAGAGTTCAGAGAAATAAAAATAGCATGGTACTGGAACAAAAACAGCCGTATAGATCAATGTCAGAGAGTAGAAATCCTGAACATAAACCCTTGTAATTATAACTACTTAATCTTTGACAAAGAGACAAAAATGCACACCTTAGAAAAGATAACCTTCTTCAACAAATGGTACTGGAAAAACTGGTTATCTATATACATAAAAAGGAAAATAGAGCCCTTTCTCACATTGTTCACCAAAATAAATGCAAACTGACCCAAAGACCCCAACATCAAAGTTGAAACTTTGAGAGAACCAGCAGAAGAAATAGAGGATACACTATCAGATGTAAGTTATGTAATTTTCTAGGGAGATACGGCTTCAATGGTCTCATAATTTATAATGTGAACTGTGCAAATTACAGTTCCAACCAGCCAGGCAAGATGTGCCTGCTGGTTCAATAGTAGCAAATCTCTTACGAGAAAACCAACTCCTCTTGAATTAGACTTAAGGACTGCTCCATGGAAGGGAATATAAATCTGATACTTTAAATCTAATCAAAAGCTCATGTCAATTTGGTTAGAGACCCTACAGGGAAATTCACTTCCATTGTTTAGCTAAATTGACATGGCACAGAGAAAAATTATGTTTATGCTTATATACAAAGACAAACGCTAATCTCAGCCTTACTTGGAGATGTTTCTCTTTGCTGTGAGTGGTATTAAGTGCAGACTTCTGGCTACTCAAAAAGCTTAGAATAATGAAGTGGAAATTTTTGGTTTCTTTGGAGACTTAGTTGTGTCATGTGATGTTATTCTGGAAACTGTCTTATGAGAGGATGTTTTTGCTGAAGCAGACACATGGGAGGATGTTTTGCTAAGAACAGACATGTGGTGTTTTTCTAGAGGCAGCCTGGAAAAAAGACATGTGATGCTTTGCTAGAGCTGATGCTTGAGAGAATACATGATGTTTGGAAAGGATATAAATGTAGCCCAACGGACAGTGGATGATATTGGATGGTATTGGATGGATGAACATTCTTTGCTGGTCATCATTTAACTTTACCGACACTGGTCTTCAATGATGATGCTGAGTGGTATTGGTACACCTTACCATTCTTTGTTTGTTGTGACTTCATAGAAAAAAAATGCACCAAAAAATTTCTGGTAAAAAAACAAACAAACAAAAAAAAAAAACAACAAAACCAACCAACCAAACAAACAAACAAAAAGAACCGGGTGGTGGTGGCGCATTTTTTTAATCCCAGCACTTGGGAGGCAGAGGCAGGCGGATTTCTGAGTTCGAGGCCAGCCTGGTCTACAGAGTGAGTACCAGGACAGCCAGGACACAGAAAAACCCTGTCTTGAAAAAACAAACAAACAAACAAACAAAAAAAAAAAAAACAAAAAAAAAATTTCTGGTGGTGTTCTGGTTGCTTTTTTGTGGCCTCCACAGACTAGGGCTGATTGGCAGAGCTTTAGTTTCTTCTGGATCAACCTGTCATTGCTGATTCATGTATGGTGTTTGCGAGTCCTGCCATTGCTAGTTCATGAATGGTGTTTGTTAGTGGATAGAGCTACAACTGCTGATTCATGTGAACTGAACTAATATCTTGACAATGCATATTGGATTTGGTCCAAAGAAATATTTTTAAACAGATACATATTCTCCTTTGCTCTATTAATCTTTCCTTTCTACTATATATGGTGGGCAATGGGATGGAAAAGACATTAAAGTATTTAAGAACCCTTATTAAAAATTGGTTTTGAAAAATCTAAGCCTACAGAATAAATATCATCTGAATGCTTAGCCCTATATAGGGCATTTATATCACCACCACACAAGGTTCAGGGAACATTGAGAAGCAAGAACAGAAAGAATTTTGTCAAAGATCAGCTTTGACATTATAGGGTAAACTGAGGTAGAGTGTAGAGTTGGCCTCAGCATACTTTTCCCTGAGGGCAAAAAGTTTGACTCATAGGGGACAGAGAAATACTCCCTGATGGGATAAAAAAAAAACTCTTGGGGGCTGAAGTAAAATTCCTTGGAGGTCAGCAAGAACCTTTTTGAGGCGAGCAAAGGCAGGGGGAGTCACATCCTTAGGGTGCACATCTACTCATTAACAATTTTTATTAAATTATATCAGGGAGCTGAGGGTAAAACAATGGGTACAATAAATTAATCATCATTTTGAACACCAGTCCAGCTTCAGCAAGAGTCACATTGGTCAGTGCTATTAAGGCTGCCATGCTTCTACTTCTCTGACCTTAAAAAAAATCCCTGGTATAACTATTAAGGGTGTGCCTTTCTGAGCTTCAAATTGTTCCATAAGATTTTTTTCTTATTTTATTTATTTACATTTCAGATATCCCCTTTCCCCATTTCCCCTCCCTAGAGCCCCCTATCCCATCTCCCCTCCTCCTTTTTGCTTTTATACCATTTTAATTACACGCATGTATTAAGGTCAGTTCTAGGTTGAGGGTCTAGCAATACAATAGATGCAAATAGTCAAGGAACAAACAACACAAATAGTCAAAGAACAAGCAAGTCATTAAACCCAATTACATGAACATTCCCATGATCACTGTTTCTAAGGGCTTATCAGGATGACTAAAATATGAGTCTACTTCCCTGTACTAGCCCAAAGTGATTTTAATGTCTGAAGCCTAGTTCCTTGTTCTAGCCTAAAATTTAGATCCCTGTCTGATATTACTTCTTTGTTCTAGCCTAATATTTAGATTCCTGCCTGAAATTATTTCTTTGTTCTAGCCTAATGTTTAATTCCTGCCTGAAGCTTACTTCCTTGTCCTTGGCCCATGTCAGATTCTTGCCAAGCAGCCCTAATGGCCCTCTGCCTCTTCCCCTTTTTCATTTCATTAACAAGACTGAGCCTGTCTTAGGTTGTTCTGACAAGAATGCCTTCCTTACCCATCATGGAATATGTATCATCCAACATAATGCATTTCTGTCTTATGTTGGTAAGGCTCTGTGCAGAAACTTATCCACCCTTGGCTTGCCAGCCTATTAATTTAATAACTCTGTCTGGGGGTCCATTTTCAGGTTCAAGCCATGTACTTTGGCTCTTAATATGTTGATATTGTTAAAGACAGGCTTTAACATGATGGGCAAGAATAAAAGTATTCCCATGACAAAAAGGACTATCATGATCAAGCTATATATACCATTCTTGAAGCTTGATCAAAATAGAAATACTGACCTCAGGCCATGGGTAATTTTATCTGCAGTATCTATCACATCAATGTGGCAGAGCAGCATTCTTGAAATTCATAAGCTTACTATGTAACATTAAAACATCTAGAGAGGTATTAGAATTATGCCAAATACACTGCAAATGTCTTTAAACTTATTGCTGGTATAACAGCCTTAATAAAATTAATTACTAGCACTACTGCTTCTGCAATTGCTGTTACACAAGAAGTTAAGACAGATACTTTTGTTAATCATTTAGCAAACAATGTTACTAATGTGTTGAATATACAAGAGAATTTAAATAGGCATTTGGAAGAATGGATTGATGCTCTATATCCTATTCAAATTATTGGAAGGAGGTTCAGAATTTAAGGGTAAGGAGCCATCTTGAATGCCATGCCAAATACCATTGGATTCATGTTAGTTCTAAAATGTACAGTGGTAGTCATTATAATTAGAAAGAAGTTTAAAGACACTTCTATAAGATTTTCTATATCAGAGTTTTACAAAAACATCTTAGCCTATCTTTACTAACAATTTGCATCTCTAAATTCTTTCTAAGGGTCATTGCCAACAATCTCTAAGTCTTTTCTGAGGGTAGTGACTGAATCGTTAATCTGCTCCAGCAGCAATGCTTGAAAAAGATCAATCACTGTTATTGTGAGTGCCAATGATAGTGTACAGAGAGGGGTTGGGAGACCCCTTAGAGTTTTCATACAGCTCATAGATTATGAGGGTTGTGCCATGAGGACAGCAAGCACATCAAAACTTTACAACATCCCTCAGGGAACTGCCTTTTTCCACTGAGGTTGTGCTAGCCCACGGGCCGCATTTCAAGAGTTCTAAAGCTGTTTGCTGTTCCTCTTGCATGGATCTTGACAGAATTTAAGAACAAGAAGGGTGAACAAGATTTAAGAACAAGATGGGGAGAAGGGTTGGGAAATATGTCTACATAAAATGATATAGCCATTTCAAACATGATCTCACAGAAGTTGTGGTTGCCCCTACTGGGCCTGCACATCCCTGTGCCTGTTCACAAAACAAGCACTGACCTGGAAGAGATCAAGGACACTACCCCTACTGATGAACTACTGCCAACTGATGATTCTGACAGAGGATCAGTTTTTGTCTTTAGTTGTGCACCAAAGGAAGAGCCCACCAATCTTCAAACCTTGACCAAATAGACAGTCTGATTAAGTTAGTGGGTCACTGTCCTTCCTGCAAGATGTGCTGAGGCAAAGATAGCTTGTGATAGTGGCCAATGAATGACTGACCTAACTTTAAGCTCAAGACATGAGAAGGAGTCCATGCCTAACACAGCCTGGATGGCCAAGATCTAGAAGCTGGATGGCTTAGAGTCCTAGGATAGAGTGAAACATGACTAACAACAAACAGACAAACAAACAAACCAAAACCAGAACTCAATGAAATGATTCCTAATGACATTCTGCTATACTCTAGATATACTCATAGCTCAATTGTCATCAGAGAAGCTTCCGCTAGTAGCTGATGGGAGCAGAGACAGCGACCCACAGCCAAATATAAGGCAGAGCTCAGGGAACCCAACAGAAGAGTGGAAGGAAGGCTTGTAGAAACCAGAGCCATCAGGGACACCGTGAGAACACAACCTATAGAATTAACTTAGTAGGGCTCTTAGTGGCTTACAGAGACTGAAGCAGTAATCATGGAATGTGCATGGACCTAAGCTAGGCCATCTGCATATATGTTATGGTTATGTAGCTTGGTGTTCTTGTAGGACGCTTAGTGGGACTTTAGCTGCCTTTGACTTTCTTGCCTGTTTTTGGAACCCTTTTCCACCTGCTGGGTTGCCTCATTCAGCTTGGTATGAGAGTTTAAGCTTAGTCTTATTGCATCATGTTATGTAATGTTCAGTTGATATCATAGGAGGCCTGCTCTTTTCTATAGGGTTATGGAGGAGCAGTGGATCTGGCAGAGAGGCGAGGCGGAGGTATTAGAAGGAAGGGAGAGAAGGGAGGCTGTTATTGGGATTCATTGTATGAGAGAATAAAAAAAATAATTAAAACAAAAATGTATACATGTGGGGATGAGGGCCTGTAAGGAAGAGGAGGGAGGATTACAGGGGTGGGGGCATAGAAGAGAGGGTTGGAGGCAAGACAAAGCATAGCTCATACATGCAAAGCATAGTACACACATGCTTGAAATTGTCAAAGAACAAATTTAATTAAAAAACAATTATGACTTGAGCTCCTGTAGAAATCTTATACATATTATAGGGCTGAAGCATTAATTAATTAATTAATTAATTAAGCATTACTCCCCAGTTCCCAGAAACCACAGTTCTCTGTTTCCATGACTCCCTCCATGTGCACATGAAAGATTCATAGTGCTTCCCCTTCCATGTCTCATGCATTTAACTTGACAAAACAACAACAACACAAATCTTCCTGGTTTATTTATTTACAAATGACAGTGGGTTTTTTGGTTTACTTTTGGAAAGTTTAATAGTGTCCTATTAATCCTACATTTTCCATTCATTCAGTAATGCACCTTACCATTAATTCCAAATTGGCTATGGTGAATGATTCTTTTGGATAGATACCCAAGAGTGAAGTTTAAGGGCCATGTGGCAGCCTTGCTTTTAGTTTTCAAGGAACCTCTGTACTGTTGTTGCTATTGTTTTGTTTTGTTTTTTGGAGGCAGAGGCAGAGTTTGGCTTTAAGCTTGTGGAACTTCTTCCACTTCAGCCTCCCTCATGCTAGGACAGCAGGCTCACAGTGCTGCTACTCACATGGTCTTCCACAATCACTGCACCAATTTGGGGTGCTTCCTTTTCCAACAGTGCCATTTTCTTTTTCACTTTCTCATTGGCTTCTTCATGTCCTTTCTTTTAGATACCAGCAGTCCTAATAGGTGTGAGCTCATTTATTATAGTGCTTTTAACTTGTACTTCCCTGATTAAAAGGACTTTCGAAAATTTTTCATATATCTTGAAGTAGATAACACTCAGGAAATTAGATTTCCTTGACTCAAACAAAATTAGTTAAATGAGAGGTGAAGAAGAAGAAACGGCACGTATAGAACACCCAGTTAAGAATTCTTGCTTCGTCTTTATGGTCATAGATATAAGGTTGTACTTGGCAGACCTTGATGATCGTCTCACAGCATATATAAAAGAGGTCTGATACCTAGTAACGTGAGCTGAAGCAACTTCCGATGGAAGATAGAGGGGAACAACAAGAAGAAATTAACGCCAAAACGTACAGAGGTTCTGGGTGGGTTCTAGAGTACAGCTGGAGGGAAGGTTTGCATTTGCGTCCACATCTGCGCTTCAGAGAAGCCGCCACACTGGTTGATAGGTTGCTGCTCTGCTCATGAATGAGTGCTGCTGTTCACAGACCATGAGACGGTGTGAGGAAAGCTGGGAAGCGTGTTGGCGAACAGGGAAGCAGATACTTGAAAAGCACACTAGTCTCGAGCAAGGGAAAAGAAACGTTCATTTGAGATTGTGACCATTTTTTTTTCCCAAATCATGTTAGGAGATTGAAATACTATTGTTAGACTGTTCAGATCTCTTAAAGAAATACACAGGGACCAGGCAATCAATACTGTCCTAGTTTGTGTCTCTCTTACTGGGATGGACCACTTTGGTGAAAGGCAATTAGGGGAAGAAGGGTTTATTTAGTTTGCAGTTTGTAGTCCATTATTTAAGGAGATCGAGTCAGAAATCAAGGAACAATGTTGCTTCCCGGAATGCGCCCCCCCCACCCCCCCTACCCCCCACCCCCCGCTCAGATTGCTTTCTTACGAAACTCAGGACAACCTGCCCTGGGAGGCACTATCCACGTTGGGCTGGTCCCTCCCACTTGTATCAGTAGTTAAGAACATATTTTACAGATAACTCCACGGGCCAATCTCATGGAGGGAATTTTTTAGTTGAGGCTCCCTTTTCTCGTAGTTTGTGTCAAGTTCACAAAAGCTCACCAGCAAAGTTGACCCACTGTCTGCTTTCACACACAAACATATTGCTAGTCAACCATACATTTTTCTTACTTGTTGATTCCCCATGTTAAATGTTGTTAACTTGATGACTCGTGTTAAAGTCAAAATACAAGACTCAGTTTAACCAGCATCCAGGACTCACTTGTGATATTTTTGGCTCCAAAGAGTATGGCTAGCCTCACCTCTATGCTTCTGCCATCCACAGCACAGTTTGCCTCATATGCTCGGGCCAGATGGACTCCTCACCTGATGCTGTCCTTGGTGGTCATTCCAGAGTGCTGACATATCCATATGTTGGGTTCTCTAAGGCAAATGAAGTTTTACCTTCACTGATGTCCTTTCCTCTTCCAGGACTGTGATGCCGATATACGGTGCCAACCATTCGATTCTCTCCATGATCCCTCCCATATTGGAGATTCCATGTTGCCCAAAACCAGTATTATGTGAGAGACTCTTAGCCATCACCAAGTTTGGTTGCTGGTTTGAGATGCCTTGAGTGGCCTTGAGCCACTCTGGACCACAGCTTCTGTGTGGTGGCTGTGAGTAAACACTTTCCAGAAGATTTTGCCTCAGTGATGCTGGTCTCTTTTTAATTGCAGCTGGTTTTTCATACCCAGCTAACTAGCATTTATTGTCTTAGTAAATCAAAGGTTTGATTTTAGTGGTGTTAATATCTTGTTAGTCTAGGATGAGATTATTCAGTTCTAGCTGACCAGAAACTACAGATTCTTAAATCAAGTTATCACACAAAGAGCTCCTGGTAGAGTTTTTGAGGGACTCTCAGACTTCTCCCTAAAATTCATGTCAACCCTTCATCGTCTGGTTTGCTTTCATTATTATTTAACTTCCAAGCTTCCACAGAATAGTCTGTTAGGCTTGGAACACTAACTGCTTTTCCAGTCCAAAGTTCCAAGTTCCTTCTACAAAACTGTCCCTGAAACCAACTTGGTCAAGCCGGTCCTATTTTCCAACACTAATTTCTGTCTTGGTTTGTTTTCTATTGCTGTGATAAACACCACAAAGAAAAGCAATTTGGGGATGAAAGGGTTTGCTTGGCTTATGCATCCTGACTACAATACACCTTAGAGGAATGTCAGGGCAAGAAGTCAAGCAGGAGCAGAGGCAGGAACCATGGAGGAAAGATGTTCACTGGCTTGCGTTCTTTTCTTCTATTTCCTGGCAGGAGTATGATGGCACTGCCCACGGCAGGCTGGGCCCTTTCAATCAGTGGTCAGGAAAAGTTTCCACATACATGGCCACAAGCCAATCTGTTGGTGGTAATTCCTCAGTTGAGGTTTCTTTCCAAGCACTTTAGTTTCTGACAGGTTGACAAAAATTACCCAGAACACTTAACCAAAATTTGTTAGGCTTTGAATGTAAAATATCCCCCACAGGCCCATGTACTGAATGCTTTGTTTCTCTCTTGGGAGGTGTGAGAAAATTCTGAATGAGTAGCCTCACTGGAGATATAAGTCCTTGCCCCTTTCTGTCTGATATGAGGTGAAGGGCCTTTTCCACCACAGGTTTCTGCCATCTGAATGTTCTGCCTGAGTGTGCAAGGCCAAGCCACCATATGCAGAATCCCCTGACACTAAAGCAAGCACCATATCAAAACCAATGCTGGTGATACTCAGAATGCATCATTTTAAAAACATAAGTTTGGATGACTATGACATGTTCTGTGTACAAAACCTACCTTTATATGTGGGTTAGATATGAAAGACATGTCTTGAACTGTTTTATGAGAACCGAATGTTAGAGTATATATGCTAGGGTCTTAGCCATGACTTTGACTTTATATTACTTTTTCTAAGGGGCACATCATGACCTCATACTTCATAATACTGTGAATTTTCATAGCCCCTCCCCCCAAAAATGAGATATGGGATTGGTAGGTACTGCCAAATGGAACTCTTATGTAACTAAAGAAGCCCTTAAGCATATTAATGGTGGAAACAACACTCCCATTTTGTTAGTATCTTGGCCACAGTGTACCTCCACAAAACTGAACACTCCAAACCATACAATGTGCAACATTATCTAAGTCTCCTGCACAGAAACCAAGCTATGGCTCTATGGGCATTTTTGTAAACTCTATTTTGTGACTCTTCTCTTGTCAAAGCCCAACCTTGATATAGGTAACTGTCTAGAAGGGATAAATTTTGAAGACTATGTCTTCAACGACAGCAAAATTAAAGCAGCTGAAAGTCGTTATCACTCAATTCTGGTGATTCTAGGCACAGTACCAAACCATTTGTGCTTGTAATAAACATGGCACCAGCTCTTATACTTAGAACTACTCTATAGCAGCACTGCAGCATGAGTGTGGATCCCACATGCCTTACTTCTTTGATTACCATTGTAAAACCCGTCATCGAATGTCCAGTTCTGGGGTGTTATGTATACTCTATATTGTTTCTCTTTATAATAGAACAGAGGGAAAATATATGGATTTTTTTTTTTTTTTTTGTAACAATGAAAACATTTGTATTTCATTTGATAGGACTCTCTTGGGCTTGGGGCACAGCTAAGCCATGAGACTTACCTAGCATGCATAAGGCCACGTTTATTCCCTGCACTGCAATAAATGCACGAGTTACTGAACTAAAATCTATATTCTCTTATCCTGCTATAAATCAGTGAAATCAAACTATTTTGGGAATCGTGTATGCTATTTAAATTGACGTCCTGAATTACAGAATTGGCTTCTGAAAACAATCGCAGCCTGACATCTAAACCTTATGATAGCAACCTCTTACTCAGTATCAGTACATTCTGATGCTCTCACATTAAGTTTTAATCCAGTAACACTTTCATCTTCAACAAGCTGCTTGGCCTCTAAATTGGAACTGGGCCCAGTAAAATGTGATACTGAGCTCAATTAAGTGAGTCCCAGAGAGAATGAAAGTGCAGGTGCCAGGGGCCCCCTTGTGGCTGGTAAGTAGAGTAACCATAGGCACATACTGAATTTAATAGCCATAAATGTATTCTTATTTTTCTTGTTGTTGATTCAGTTAAAAGACCATTTCAAGAAATCTCTGTTGAGTACTGAAGACAGAAAGATAAATGGGATACAGTTTAAGCCTTAGAGGAGTTAAGAGGGTAAAAATGACTAAATTTCAACCTTCTTGCTAAGTACTATAGAGTGACATTAATTCTGGGAACCAAATTTGAATCCTTCAAAAGTATGTATGTACCTATAAACGAACTCCCCTGCCCTAAGGATATCATTTGTTTGTGCATTTCACAGCAGCTACTACTATCTAGAAAGTTCTGACAAGTATATGATTTTTTTCACACACAAGTGTAGTAGTTCATGTATTTACACACTAGAAGACATATTATTTCTAAATTTCTAAGCTAACACAAATCCATATGCTCTCATTACCCAATCAGCATTTAAGTCTCTATTAATTCTTGCCAGTACAGTACCCAAATAGTGAAATGAAGGGAGAGTCATTCTTATCTATCTTATGATTAATGAGTTTAGAACCTGAATTATTGTACTTAACAGTTTCATTCAATGCCTGTTCAATGGTCTCTGCTCAACAGTAGAAAATATGTAGGATTTTACGAAGTCAAATTAACACAAGCTAGGCTTCTGCAAGGGTTAGACATGTGCAGGTCTCTCTCTCTCTCACACACACACACACACACACACACACACACACACACACACACACACACACACAGAGGATCAATTCCAACACCAGCTATTGAGCAGCTGTCACAGTTCTCTTGTGTTGGGTGGAACCTTCTATCAAGTTATGTAAAGTCCTATATCCAGTTACCAACCAGTCCCTGGCTTGGCACTCCTTAACCAAATGATACACTTAATGCCTAAAGTGATTGTATAAATGATTTAGTTGGGTCTTAGTTCCTCACTTTAAGAGGATACAGTGATGATTATACCGACCCAGTGCAGGCACGAACAAGTGTATTACGTTTCCAACAGAGTGTGAAAGGGTGGAAAGGTTTCAGTGTATTCCCACTTTACATAAATCAATGAGCCAAAAATGTTCACAAAGTTGATTTATTTACAAATACCAGTGATTCTAGATTTCATCTACAAGACATTTATAAGATGCCAAAGAGAAAGGTGGTAGGGGAGTCTTAGCATTGTTTTAAATCTAGGCTGTTATGGGCCCCAGAGGTGGCACACACCTGTCATCCCAGAACTTGGGAGGTAGAGGTAGGAGGATCAGGTATTCAAGGCTTACCTAGGCTACATAGCAAGTATGGGGAAAGCCTGGACTACATGTGACCTGTCTCAAAAACAAACCAAGAAAAAAAAAAAAAAAAAAAAAAAAAAAAAACAAAAAAAAACCAACCAACCAAAAAAAAAAAAAAAAAAAAAAAAAAAACATTAAAAGCAAAAAACTTTCAAAAACCAAATCTATACTCTTACCTTAAATTTCTACAAAGCATTTTTAACTTGGCTATTTTTCTCATTGTTAAGGAATTCCCAAATGTCACTTTTTAAATCTTTTGGGATATTAAAACAGTATCGTTATAAGCCTTTTCGGTTTGTTTCTATGTACAGAATTTCGAAGAACTACCCCTTATTATTTTCTGGGTACCATGTAAGACTATTTTTTTCATAATTGGTAACAAAATAAAAATTCTATCAATATTTTAGAACAGTATGAAACTGAAACAAAATATTACTTTTGGAAAGATTTTGTGTGTACATGTCTCAACACCCAAATATATAGTTATGTAAATGACTCAATGACATTTAAACTCATGACATTAAGTGTAGACAATGAACCCTTTTCTCAACTGTACCTATTTTATCACAATTCCTGTAGTGCTCACTCAGTTCATTCATTGCCTTGCCCATCCTTTCAGAAATGAGAATCATAAATGAATTTGTACCCTCCCCTCCAGATGTACTAACATCCCTGTACTCCCAACTCTCTCGGGATTCATGCTCAAGGCCAGTGTGGGCTATAGAAGTTTGAGGCCCAGCTGACCTATACAGGGACAGCCTGTCTGAATAATCCAAAAAGAAATCAATGAAAAGGAATTTAAATCATGGGACTGTCAGAACATTTAAAAACTCAAGCTGAACTCTGAAGGGAAGGTAGTAATACAATGACTTAAAGGGCTTCTTAGATGTTAAAATTTTGATAGGTACTAAGGCATGGAAGAATTTAGTATGTTGAAGGATTCTACAGACTGGAGAAATACATGCTAGATTTAGAGGGGCCTATGCTGAGTTTGAATTTCATCCAGTATTGAAACATTTTAAGTAGGGGAATAAATGATCAGACTTGAATTTCATAAGGCCACATAGGCAGGAAAACGGTGAGGAAGATAGTGGAGGCACAGAGGAGTCACTGCAATCACTTGGGCTTAGGAGGGCCAGAAAGGAGAATACAAGTTTATAGCTGGTCCTCAGCTGCAGTAAAACTAAGGGTGTTTCAGAAGTAATCTTGTCCCTTCCCTCCGACCTTCAGAAATAGCATTAATATTCATCTTGAGTCATTTGTATCTGAGAGACCCCATGAATAAGGAATAAAGCATGGGTAGTTATTAGGGGAGAATCTTACTATTTAAAGTATGGTTAAAGTTATTTGTGAACTATCCGAAGAAGTAGGCCCACTGCTGGGCACATGGGCAGTGAGGCTAGAATGAAGTCTGGCTGTTCAGAACGTTCAGCATATGTCAATCTGTTGATATTTGAAGCATGGTCACTCACCTCCTGGGATTCAGCCAGGGAAAACATACTGTTAACCAGAGGACTCACCAGAAAGTCCAACAAAACATTACTTAAAAGTTACATAACAGCAAAAGGTATTCCACAAAAAAACCAGCAAGGACTTCCAATGGTAGGAAGCAGTGTGAGGAGGGGGATGCAACGTTCCAAGTGGAAAGATGGTCAACATAATCATTCTGTGTCAAAGGTCACATTAATAGACAAGAGTCCATTAGATCTGGTAATCCTGATTGATGTCAGAGAAAAGCTAATTGGTAGAGATTATTTCCCATTAAAGTTCTTTCTTGACCTCAATATATGGGGATGCGATTTAGAGATTCTGCTTTCAGAGTTCGGATGAGTAGAGAATGTGGTGTGCAGCCAGCTTGCAAATGTTCTGTCTTCTACTAGATGGTAATTTCGTTGAAGCATAAAGAAGGCACATACAGATAAAGTAAGACCCAGTCCTAACCCTCAGAATTTATAACAAATAAGAAATAAGACAACCTATAGTACAAAGATGGAGCATCACAGTCATCAAATGTGAGGATTCCAAAGAGGAACAAACCATCTGTAGACAACCCAGAAAGGTGTCTCAGACGTTAGCACAAAGAATCACACATATAAATACTGGATTATAGGAACTGCTGGCATTTTTCTCTCAGCATTTCTAGGCCATCAGTAATAAACAGAGTCCCATTTATTCCAAAATAAAAAAAAATTGAAACTCATTCATGAGATATTTATTAAAATAACACATTTAGGGAAAAATCAATACAATGTATACATCATTACTGAAAACTGTATACCATCATACAAAAAAGGACTTTATTTTGGGAAATCAATTTCTAATTATGGCAAGTTTTACTTTCAGAAATAAATCCACAGACCAACACATTCTAATTCACCCTTAAAGACTGGCATGCTGAGCAAGGAATGTTCTTATTCTTTGTAGGAGTTCCTTCTTTACACTGTCAGGTACCAGGGCTGAAACATAAAAATTAAACATCAGTTTAAGAAGACTCTGAGGATCACATGTGAATTTGACTTGATGTTTTATTAAAGACTACTAATACAGGGATTTCACAGAACTGTCATGGTTGAATTAAAAAATAAAAAGATAAAAATATCAGACTTAACATCTAATACCTAAACACATAGCTCATCAAGCCTGGGGAAACTCTTTAAATGGGATATATACAAGTCCATTTGAAAATTCAAAGGCACACTGATAAATCTATTTAGACCAGACTAACGAGTTACCTTGGGATAGTCTGACGGCAAAAGCATCAACACAGCCAGAGAGAATTTTTGTTTTTAAAGATTTATTTATTTTATGTATTCGACTATACTGGTGCTCTCTCCAGACACACCAGAAGAGGGCATCAGATCCTATTACAGATGGTTGTGAGCTACCATGTGGTTGCTGGGAATTCAACTCAGCACCTCTGGAAGAGCAGTGAGTGCTCTTAACCTCTAAGCCATCTCTCCAGCCCAGGGGGAAAAAAGAACTTTTATTGTATATGGGGTGGGGGGCAGGGGATTACGGGTCATACCTAGCCTTCTTGAGGTGGTAGCTAAATGAATCTATATATGTATACAAAAACTCATGAAACTTTTCTTTAAATCAGAAGCTATTAATTTGAGGTAGGGAGGGGCACATGGGAAGGTTAAGAGGGAAGAATGGCAAAGGCAGAAGTATAGTAATTATAATCTCAAAAACCAGTCAATTTTACTGGATACCAATGGGCAAGGTACAAGACATGAACATATCTAAGATGAAAATGTTTAAAGAGAAACAGGATGTCTAAACAATGTTAACAAATTAAAAATAGAAAAAGAAATCAAAGAGAACTAGCTTAATGTATAAAGTCATATGAACAAATATTTTTCCAGAGCCGTAGTTGTAAAGAATTTTGTTTTTTAGTTGTAAACAAGCTTTAAGAAAAAGGACCATGGGGATTTATAATTCCTTCTCAACAGGAATTCATATGCTGTAGTAATCTTCACACATTTATTTTATATTCGAATGATTTTGACTGTGGCGATGTGTAAAGACATCCTATAATTCATCTAATTTAGATGCTTTAACTTCTAAGTCTTAAATATGTATCACCGTGAATTACCGAATTCTTAATTAGACAACCAAGAAGACAGACTTTCATTTATTTTTAATAAGGAAAGAGATAGTAGGATAATGACTCAGGACTGGAATAAATGTTGAATTATTAATATTTAGGTGGAATCAGGCCATATTTAATAAAGTTTATAAATGCTAGCTTTAGGTGGCATGTACCGAAGATCTCATGTTAAAACTCATCTGCCTTACCAATCATCAACCTAAGAGGCACACTGAAGTGCGGACTTAACCTATCATCTCATGTGTTACTCAGTCCACTGTGCTCTTCAACTTCCCCCACAGGAACAACTCCAGAATTTTGGAAAGGATTTTTTTTTCCCTATAAACAGCCTGTTTCCTGACAATTTGTGTTCCTTACCTCTGCCTTTTGGAGTGATTTCAGCCACCAAGTCATCAACAGTAACGTGTTCTAGTCCTTTTTCTTTAATTACCTCTTATGCAAAAGCAAAAAACAAATCATATCATTTAAAATCATTATCTGTAAGAAAGATTTTCATAGAGGAAGGGTTAAAATCATGTTTTTAGAGTATAGATTGGTCTTTAAATAAAAAGAGGAAACTTTTTTCTTTTTTAATGAAAATTTATAGCCTCATGAACGTATTAATCTCCAGATTATAGACAGTCTGTTTATACTTCAGCTAAATAACGTAAGCAAATAAAGAGCTGTAATATCAGGGTAAATTAGAACTGGATAGTGCCAAATCCATCTTTTATAAAAAGCTGGACCTGAACAGAGTTTACTGTAATCACATTACCCTTAAATGTATCAAGGAAACAAAATGTGTTATTTGAGTCTACTTTATGATTTTATAGCCAAAATAGGGTATGGAGCTACTGTGCTTGTTTCTCTAGGCTGGACCAAAGGAAATGAGAAGGGAATACAATCAACATTTGTAGAACCCTGCTAGCTGCTTTACAACTTAAATATCTACAAAATCTCCTTGGTCAGAGGTGAGACAACTGAGGGATAAAGATTACTCATCTGTACATGGTGGAAAGCCAAATGCAGTCTCACAGGTTTGCGTGATTTCAGCTTCCCGTTTATTAACACATCACAATGCTTCCTTATAGTTAATACTGACATAGTCTATTATTTTTACTTGTAGAAAACATTGCAATATAAAGACAACTCATTAAAAATATCTAGAATTTCACTATACCATAAGTTGAGCCAGAAAAGGGCTTCATTTTAATAAAAAGCATGTGCAATATAAATATCTACCAAAAAAAAAAAAAAAAAAAAAAAAGGAAAACAAAAAACGCCCTTTAATTGTACATTTTCTACAGTAAGTTTATTTCCCTGACTACATTGTTACAAATGACAGTTACATCTAGCAACCACCAAATCCTCACTGTATTATGGTAAATTATATCAGGAATAATAAGGTTACTTAAAAAACAAAGGAGTACATATTGTGATCTTAGAGAATCTTCAGAACTCATGCTTCACTTTTGCAAAATACATGAAAAATTCCTAAAAATTCAGAAGTCTAAGGATATCACTGAGAAGAAAACTCTCACCATAGTACTCAATTTCCATTTGATTAAGATGGCGCTTGAGTACTTACACTGCAGGATATCAACTATGCTTTCTTCTAATGGCTCCCAGACCAACCCAGTTCAGAGCAACAGAAGCAGCTTATCTCCATGAAAGTGATTACCTTTACAGTGTGCCTTCAACTGATCCTTCCAGCCGCACTCAATTAATTTAGCTCTCAGCAACTCTTTGAGGCTGTTTAAAAGGAAATGTTTTCAAATTAATCGAGGCAAGGTGCTTTAGATAGGACTGTCTGAAGCAATGTACTAGTACAAACTGTTCAACTAAAAACTCCCTGCTTTCCGTCCCCACACTTTAATTATGGTCTGATCCTGAGTCATTCATTACTTAGTTTTCTGATGTTACAAAAGCCAAATTTCGTCCTCATTTATCTTCGGGTTCCAAATGCATTCACTAGCTCCAGTCTTCTGCTGCCCCGTTTCCATACTGCAGCAATGACATGGCCACTGTCATTTAATCAGCAGGACTTTCTTTGTTCTTAGTGCTGAAAATGCTACCAATGAGTGACACCAAGAAAATATTCTGCTACCCCTTTGCCCTACCTATTTGTGTAAACTCAAAATCCTTAACTGAAATTACTTCTCAGCTTAAATGTGTCACACCCTAAACAAAACAGCTTTTTCCTTGCAAATCTCTCCCCTCTCCCTCTCTCGTTCAGAGAGCATTATGTAGTATGGTTACCTTGATGCCTATTAGGTTTTTCAATCTCAAGAGCCAAAAACCAACTTTATATTCTTTCCTACTCTCTCTTTTTCAAAATGACCGTCTCATTCTTCTGGTTTGTTGGGTTAGAACTTGGGAATATCCTTCATCTTGCTACATTTCCAACGCATGAGTAAATCTTTCAATTTCAGTTTTAAAATGCTTACCTAGAATTCAAATGTTTCTCTGCCCAAGAGTAACCTAGTTCCACTGCCTTTCCTTGTCTGAATTTAGATCTAACTTAAGACATCCGCTCCCTGACTCTTCCCTTGAGCATAACATTCTCTTCAAAATCTTCCAGTGCCTTCCCAATTTATCCAGGATAAGTTCTAAGACAAATTCTGCCTTCTCCTCAGCTACCATGACTCTATCTCCTCTCCCTTTACCTATTTTTCTTCTTAGATAGCACATTCAGGTAAGTTTATGTTAAAACTGTGGGTACTGGAGCCCCCATTCCGTCATACTCCTCTATTGTCTTTTCAGATGCTTTACTTTTCTGCCTAAAACATCACCCTCCCTGCTTTTTCTCTGGCACTCTGAATCACCATGTGACATATTAGACAGTTATAACGTGTTTCCTGCCATTAAAATGTAAGTCCCATGAATTAAGGTTTTACTATATGTATCCTGGGCAACTAAGAGAGAATGGCACATGATAGGCACTGCACGAAGAAGACAGGAAGAAGACAGAAAACCGCAATTCTCTAAGCATAGACTATCAACACTATTTGCACACATCCCAGCACAGAATCTGGTATCTCTTTCTTTACATGGACGACTTCCATTTTGAAAAAATATACAAGTATGCGCTCCTTTCCGTTTTTGCTTTTTTTTTTTACCTTCACCCCATCATCTTTCTAACTAATTTTTCTACCATCTATCCTTATCTCTTCAAATCTACAGTCACACTGATAGAATAGCATCTCTACAAATGTAACCTAGTCACTTCCTTTCCAAAAATCCTCACTAATTCCCATTATCCAAAGATAAAGGCAGGCACATACACTTTTGCAAATAAGGCACTCAGTTTTCTGCTCTGTAGCAGGAAAACAAGCAAACAGTATTGTGTCATTCTCCCTGTATAAATCTGGACAAGGTTCTTGTAACGTGAAATATGACCTGGGCAAGGCTGAGCATAACTTGCCTATTACCTAAGCAAGATGGTAATCAAGTGAGGCTCTTTGCTGAGATAGGTACTCTGAGCTGGTGGAATGTAAATTTGGAACTGCTAATCTCTGCCACCTGTGGGTAGGGCCTGTTTGAGAATAAAGACAACAAAGAGGAAAGCAGAGCTGAGAGAGGAAAGGATACATCTTGCAACAATATCTAAGTGCCTGGACTCTGTGATGTAAACAGAGTCTTCAAATCTTCCATATTTTAATTAGATGGGCTTACGGAGTTCCATTGGTCAATAGTTCTGAAACTCAAGTATGTTTTCAATGGACAGAATTCTTACACAACAATCCATACATACTCCTGTATACTGCTCCAGCCACAAGCTTTCTCACTTTCCCTAGATGGTGAGTTCCCGAGCACTTATCAGGTAAGTACTTATCAAAGCTCTGGCTGAAAATTCAGCGGCCTAGACCATCCTTTCCCTTTTTGACCTGAGAACTGCTCATTCTTCTTCCACCCTAGGTGAAATTCTTTTATTATTGAAATTTACCTAAACACCTCCAGGTAAAATGGATCCCTTTGTCCCTGACATTCCTTTTGTACATTTGATTACCCAGCTCTGGGAGCCTTTCTGTGTTTGGTTCTCAGCCCTTTATTTAAACATTTGCCCTTAACTTAGGTTTTTGAGCACAGCATTATACAGTGGGAATACAAAGGTATTTCTGTCATGGAGTGTTGATCACACTGAAGACCATAATAGGCGGTGGACACAAGAGCTGGGTTTGAAGACACATAACTGAATATTAAGAGGAACAAAGTCCTTCAGAAAATAGTAACAGTACATGCTGCTCCAGAGTTAAGAGCCCGAGGTAATTAAACATAGTTCTATATTAAAACCTGGGTAATATTCTCCAGCTGTAGATATTTGTGTCTATGCTGTCTCTTCTCCACTTTGTTAAAAATGCTTTTTAGCAGTGTCATTGATTGCTTATCTTTGTATACGACGCTTCCAAATCTTGTAATGCTGATTCAAACTACTATAGATGCTAAGAATAGAAACTCTGATAATCTTTACTTTTCTGTAATTCTTTCCAGATATGTTTTGGCCCTTGACACTTGAAATTCCTCCAATATAATTATTAAAGATGGTAAAACCTAATTTATTGATACAATTCATTACTCACCGTTCTCTTTCTCCAGTTTCTATTAACTTTTGGTTAATCGCTGCTCTCATCTGCGCATCTTTGTTCATCTTGCTAACCTGGACATCAACATGCATTTTGAGATACATCATATTTAGAAAAGTGTTTCCTTCTAAGTCCTCTCTAGACAATCATCCTACCACATTGAACATTATAAGAAGGAAAGGATGATAATTTCAAGTACCTTACATGATATTATTATTCTTAGTATTATTTCCTGTATCCCAATTCCCTTCCCTTCATAAGCTCTTTATTTATTTATTTTTTGGAATAACTACTATTATAAAACCATTAAGCACTTATGTACCTAAAACTGAGCATACTTAACCCCCAAATTTGCTCTAATGACACAATTCCATTTTACAGATGAGAACACTGAGGCACAGAGACAGAATGTAAAGCCAGGTATTTGGACACCAGAACCCCAACTTATTTAATAGTACATTAATCTGTGACTGCTGTTTATTTTTGCATCTTAACTGCATCCAATTTTTGGGAAAGCCATAGTATGCACACTAATAAAAAAGATACCATTATGAAAAATGAAGTAAGACTATGTGCTTTACTCTTCAATAAAATTTACAGAGAATTACAACTACTACCCTACCTGTGGGTTTCTGTGCCCACAAATATACTTATTACTAAAGGGTAAGTAAAAAAACAAATTTCAAACTAGTCTTTGAGAAATTCTGCATTTTCAATAAAAACAGCCAATGTAGGGGAAAAAAAAAAAAACCAAGGTTAACTTTTGAATGCATTTCTGCCATTTAAAAGTTTAAGATAAAATCAGGTTTAAGTTAATGTTTTCCTACTTAATGTCACTAACTTACGTCTACTCTTGAAATTCCCTGTCTTGTCTGTATGAAAACTCGAGACTACAAAGAATTAATTGTCAGAGTCGAGTCGGACTGCGCACGAAGCAGGTGAACGGGGACGGTTACTAACTAGGCAACGCTTTACTTCTCTAGTTGGGCTTAACATTTCCAAAATAACTGCAAAAGTTTAGACAGTGCCATACCCCAGAACGGCAAAACTTCGTCTCGCCTTGGCCCCTAAAACCACGGAGAGTGACCTTGGGCAAGTCACTTAATTCCTAAAGGCCTCAGTTTTCTCACTGGTAAAACACGGGCGCTAGGGAATCCCTCCCAGTTCTGACATTCTTGGGGAAAAGGAACCCCGGCGGAGACAGCTGGAGAGGCGGGAGGGGAGGAGCCAGAAAACAAAGCGAGGACTGGCTCCAGGCCAACTCCAGCAGCACGCCCTGTCGGAGAGCCCTACAGGCCCGCGAGCGCGGGTCGGGGAAGCTAACCAAAGACAGCACATCGAAAGGAGCCTGGGCTGGGCCCGGGTCCCGGCCCTGAGGACCACGGGCATAGCTCACCACCATCACCGCGGGCGAGGGCCGTCCCTTCCCAGCGACGAAATGACCCTTGCGCTGACGACCGTTACCTACCACACTCTTCGGCTGCCCGGACTTAGACCCTCAGTAGCTCGGGCACCTAAGCACACAGAAAGCTAGACCACGCATTTCCGGGGCGGGATCTGGCCACCCTGCCTATAATGTGAGAATTCAACTTAGCGCGGGCCGCCTTCTGGTCGCTCAGCCCTCTGGGTAGGGAAGTCCAGAGTCGGTTAACTGGCGTGAGTTTGCGTGTCAGAAAACTACATTTCCCAGCATGCAACAGAGCCAGCTTTCTCATGGACACTACATTTCCCAGAAGAGATGTGGCGCCGCAGAGTCCTCTGGGATGGGAACCACGCCGCTTCCCAGCCCCAGTTCTAGGAGTGAAGCGCGGACCTTTCAACAAGAGCTTTATTGATTCTCTTGCTGGGATCCGGGAACGCGATGGAGGCGGCCAATTGCTCCCTGCGGGTGAAAAGACCCCTGCTGGATCCCCGTTTCGAGGGCTACAAGCTGTCTCTCGAGCCGCTGCCCTGCTACCAGCTGGAGCTTGATGCAGGTGGGATCGGCGGCACCCTCTCGCACCCGGTTCCTTCTCGTTTAGGCTGCCATTGACGGGACCCTCTGTCACTCCGGCTAGCCAGCCACGTCCTGCCGGTCCGCACCTAGAGCGGCCGTCCACGCGGGGACCCGAGGACGCCCCGCGGGTCCTTTCCCTCCGCGCCTTAGTCGCGGGACTGTTGGCTGGCCTAGGGGTCCACAGCCCAGTTCTCAGGTGTTCTCCCCTCATACATCCCTGACCCCTGCTCTGAAGGTTCAGGTTGTCTTTCCTTCCCAAACCACCTTTTGTAAACGTGTTCGCTGAGAAGCCACACCTCCTTGGAAAATCCCCAACTCCCGTTTTTCTTCTGACGCAGAATCATTTCTTGGGAGAGTAATTTTTCCACATTCAGTTAGCAGTTCCAAGTACTCAGGTTCTGAACAACGCTGCAATTTACTGACGGAAAGTGATTTAGTGCGCTTACTATTGCTTACTGCGACTACTTATTTGTAACTTCCTAGAGGCTACTCTCCTCCTCCTTGTTACAACGTTAGGAATTGTAGTTTTGTTAGGGAAAGTGTCCAGGGAATTGTGTTTTTAAATACATGCCTCTGCAGATTCTGATTTTGATACACGTTTCCCATGATACACTTCGAGAAATAGTGATCTAGAGGTGTTAGACAACGTTTGAGTATTAAGCGTTACCTATGTATCTATCTCTGTATCTTTTCTATAGATACAAGGGAGTCCATCCTTGACTGTTTTGGCACTTGCTTTGTAGTCCAGGCTGGCCCGGAACACACAGATATCCAGCTGCCTCCGTGCTGGGATTAAAGTCATAAACAACCCAACAAAAGCTTGTTTTTTAAGATTTGTTTCTTCGGTGTAAAAGTAATTGTTGTGGGCCTGTTTTGTGTTGCATCACCGTAATTAGGTGATTGGTACAGTCATGAGTGCCTAAGGAATCATAATCCATTCACTAATAAACATCTAATTACAGTATGGGCAAGTAGTGATAGGAGCGTGAGCAAATGAAATGGCAAACTGAGTATGCCTTCTCACCTTGTCTGCAGACCTGGGAAAGCTTCCCAGAGGAGTTGATGGCAGTCTAGTTGTGAAGGATAGGCAGGTAGCTGTTGGCTGGTTTAAGAGGAGAGGTGCATCCTTCTTTGTCTTGGGTGTTTTTGTTGCTTTTGTTTATGTAAATAAATGATCCTGCCATGTTCAGTTAGCCAAGTCATTGGAAGCAAAACATGAAGAAAACCCAATGGCTCAAACCAGAAGGGACTCACAAATGTACAGGTCATCAGGTTCCCTTTATTGCTCATTCGTGTGTCTTTGCTCAGTTATGGGCTGATAGAGGCAGCTCTTTCTAAGTCGTCTTGATCCAACCATCTAGAGCATTTGCCAGATTATCTTTGACGTGAGTCTTCCGTATGGCTGGTCATCCTTCAACGGGCTAGCACAAGCTAGTTGCAGGAAGTTAAGTCACAGTGAACATGCTGTTTCGGTGGCTTTCAACAACTTTCCACTTGTTCTATTGGGCAAAGCAAATTAAGTAATCAAGTCAAGAATTGCTGTTGGAAGGCCCTAGCAGAGGGTGTAGATCCAGAGTGCTAAAAGTTGGGACAGTGAAAGTCTAGGAAGTTATTGATTACTCCCGGTTAATATGAAATTAAGGTGCTAAACAGGTATAACTCCCAAGTTTCCTTGTGCCCTTGTGTAACCCCCTCTCTGCTCATACTCACAGTCAGGAATTGAGAATGCTTACTCTCAGCTCGATTCTCTTTATTTAATACCAGCCAATTAAATGGTGCTGCCCCCATTAAGGTCTAGATAATCTCTCATAGGCTTGCTCAGAGGCTTATCTACTAGATCATTTGGAATCCAAGATTAAAGCTGTCCATTTTTCTGAAAATTTCATTTTATTTACAGCTGAATAAAATGCATTTCATTTGTGTGTGTGTGTGTGTGTGTGTGTGTGTAGCTTTCCTTTACTCATTGATCTATTGATGAACATCTAGATTGATTCTGTTTCCTAACTTCTGTGAACAGAGCAGCAGTGAATGTGAACGTGCAGGGATCACAGTGGTAGGAGAGAGAATCCTTTGAGTATATGCTCAGACGTGCAGTTGCTGGGTCATAAGCTTTGGAGAAACCTCCGTATTGATCTCCGTAATGACTATGCATACTTTAAATTTCCACTAGCTGTAAAAAGGGATCATTGGTATATGTTGTCCTCTCATTTCTTATGGATGACACTGAATCTCAAAGTAGGTTTAATTTGCTTTTTTTCCTGATTGCTATGGATGTGAAACACTTTGAATCTGTGCAGTGATGTGTGTTTTAGTTTTTGTAGGTTTTTGTTGTTGTCATGTGTAGTTAGCTATTAACCTTTTGTCTGAAGTATGGCTGCTGAAGATTGCTTTATTCTGTAGTCTGACTTTTCACTCTCTTAATAGTTTCTTTGCTGTTCAAAAGCATTTTAATTTTATATCATCCTGTTTATTATTTCCTGTGGGCACTTCCTGTGCTGATAAAGTTTTGTTCAAAATTTTTTTTTTTTCTGTACCTATATCTTGAACTGTATTCCCTTTAATTTTTTGTAGCCATCTTAGTATTTCAGGTGTTTAATTAAGATCTTTGATGGAGTTTGAAGTGATTTTTTTTTTTTATGCAGAGTGAATGTAGGCAGTAATTTGGGAATGAAAACCTATTCCTGTTCTAGCTCCCAAATAATTGACACAAAGTCCTATTAAGTTTATTAACAAGCTTCAAACAATATGACTGGACAGATTTTTGTCTATTCTAACCTTCTAAGCCATAGGTCCTGTGTTACTTACAGTCTGAGATTCCTGGCTTGCTCTGCTACATGTATGTGCTCGTGGTAAATCACTTGGTGACTTGCTCATCCTAACTCTTCCTGGACCCTATGCTCAGGATCAATTCTTTCTCCTTCTCCCCACACTCTCTCCCTGGGATTAGAAGTCCTGCCTTCTCTGCTTAGCCATAGGCAGATCAGCTCTTTATTAACCTATCAGAGATAATTGGAGAACATTCTTTACAAAAGATTGATAAAGGAGGTGGTTCAGTTAATCATGACAATGCCATCTTCTGGACTATAACTAGATCTCTGGGCACAGAAATCAGCTTCTGAATACACAGTACACAAGAAACCCCCCACGCCCACCCCCTAAAAAAACAGGTTTGATTTCACTCTTCAAGTAGATAACAAGTTTGTCAGTAACATTTGTTAAATAAGCTGTTTTTTTTTTTTTCCCAGTTATGTCTTTGAAACCTTTGTGAAAAATTAGGTGGTCATAGCTGTGTGGATTGATTTTTGGTCTCTCACCTGTTCCTGTGGTCCAGGGTCTGCTTTCATGCAGATGTCATGCTGTCTCTGTTATTATGTCTGTTCTATAGAATAAGGTCAGGTATTTTATATCTCTGGTAATACTGCTGCTTAGAATTGCTTAGATTATTTGTGGTCTTATGCATTTCCATGTGAATATTTGGGTTCTTTCTTTGACTTCTATGAAGATTGCCATGGGAATCTTGAAGAGGATTGCAGTGAGTCTGTAGAATAATTTTGGTAATATAGGCATTCTTAAAATATTAATCCCGCTGGGCGGTGGTGCCGCACGCCTTTAATCCCAGCATTTGGGAGGCAGAGGCAGGCGGATTTCTGAGTTCCAGGCCAGCCTGGTGAGTTCCAGGACAGCCAGGACTACACAGAGAAATCCTGTCTCGAAAAACTAAAAAATAATAATAATAATAATCCATCCAGCCCGTGATCATGTCATGGACAATGTTCTCATCATCTTGTATCTTCCTTGACTTATTTATTTACTTTTTAAAGGGGTGATGTTCTAATAGGGAAAAGGTTATGAAACTTCTGATTTGTTTAGGGCTACCTAGGGTTCCTTATTCAAAAGATGACAAAAACCATACTTGGATTATTATTGTCTAATATCACCACTGCTTTCAGCTGTTATGTTCAGACATGCTTCCTGCATTATTAAGTTTCATCCACACAGTGGTGCTAGAAAACCAGCAGTTGGTTACTATTTCTTTCTTATTTAGTGGACTGTATTTTTTTGTTTTGTTTTGTTTTGTTTTTTGTTTTTGTTTTTCGAGACAGGGTTTCTCTGTGTAGCCCTGGCTGTCCTGGAACTCACTCTGTAGATCAGGCTGGCCTCGAACTCAGAAATCCGCCTGCCTCTGCCTCCCAAGTGCTGGGATTAAAGGCGTGTGCCACCACTGCCCCGGGGACTGTATATTTTTAACTATCTGTTGTAAAATAAGTACTTCCTTAAACTAAAGGGGATGTTTCCACAGCCCCCATCAATGTTCTCATAAACTTAGGATTTTGCTTGTACTGTCTGAAATATTTCCAAGTTTCAGCTACCTCTCATCTGGATGACCTCAGCTTCCCTCATTTGTGTGACCTCAGCAGCTTTTTAATAGTTTTGCTCCTTTTCGGCTGCAATCTGTTTTCCAGATTATGCTTTTTACATATTGTCTCAGGACTCAAATCTGAATCCTACTCTCTTGTTTAGAAACCAATGAATTCGTACGTATGTCTTTATAAAGGAAGAAATGAAGATAAAGTCTCTTATAGTCAATCTCTGTGCTTGTTGCCACGCTGCATTCATTTGCAGCTATTCTTGATACATAGTTTGTGCACTTTGCAAACTAGTGGTGGTTAGTTCTAATTGTCAGTTGACACAGTCTGGAGTCACCTGAGAAGGAAGTCACAATAAGGAATAGATTGTGTAAATTGGCCTGTGGGTGTGGCTGTGAGACTTTTTATTTGTGTATTTATTTATTGTAGTTCAGTTCAGTTCATTGTGGTGGGAAGGCATACACGTTGAATGTGTTGGCACCATTTAATGGGTTGGGCCCTGGCTTGAGTGACAGGGTTAGATGAATTGAGCACCAAGTGTGTATTCATTCTGTGTTCCGGACTATGGATGTGAATAGAGGCTTCATGTTACTGCATTTTCTTCCCTAGCAGTGATAGGTGGTGACCCGGAATTGTGACACAGATAAATACCCTTTCTTCCCTGAGTTGCTTTTGTCAGGGTTTTATCACAACAGCAGGAAAGAAAACTAGGACTGCTAGTACGAATTCGTGTTTTTTATTTCCAGTTTTTTCCTGGTTTTGCTTAGAAGGAGTATTATGGAAAGTTGTATTTCTTCAATTAAGTTTGTCTTCTTGGCTCTGTCCTGGAAAGCTTTTGTTAATCTCCTGAGTAGGTCAGTTCTTTTCTATATATCCTTGTGGCATTTGTATTTTTTATATAACAGTTTAATTATGTAAAATGTATTTTACAATGTGATTGTTTGCTTGAGGGTGTGTTTCTTTATTTATTATTTTGAGACAGAGAACTTGCTGGCCTCTCCCTCCTGAATGCTGGGATTAAAGGTGTGCACCATCATACCTGGCCCATTATCCTTTTTCTTACCAGATCCTAAGTTCTTAGAAGGTACAATATGTTCCCTTTGTGTATCACTGGTGCGAATGGTGCTTATTAAAGGACTTGCTAAATAGATGAGTAGGTAAGTATGTAAGCCAGGACTCAGTGCAGGCATTGAAATAGGAAAAATGGGGCTGGAGAAACAACTCAGCAGATAAGAAGATGCGTTGCTCTTGCAGAGGGTTCAGTGCTAAGAATCTGAATGGTGGCCTACAAGCATCTGTAACCATTGTCTAAAGAATCAGATGCCTTTTCTGGCCATAGGCACCAGACATGCAAGTGGTACCCAAGCATTCATGCACACAAACACATACACAAAATAAAAATGAAAACGAAAATAAAAGTGGTATAACATTCTTTGTGGTTTTTATTGCCAAATTGACATATCCAGAAGGGAGCATTTCAATTGAAGTATTGCCTATATTATACTGGCCTGCAACCCTGTATGTGAAGAATTGTCTTTATTTTTGATCGATGTAGGAAGACCCAGCCCACCATGGACAGGGTCACCTCTGGGCAGATGTTTAATTGTATATGTATAGAAAAGCTGATGGAACACAGGTCAGAGGAAGCAAGCCATTTCTACATGGTTTCTACTTCAGCTTCTGCTTGAGTTCCTGTCCTGACTACCCTCAGTGATGAACTGTGACCTGGATGCCAAAGCTAGAATTAATACCTCCTTCTCTGATATTGCTTTTGGTTATGTTTTTTGGCACAGCAACAGAAAGCTAACTAAAGCAAAGGGTAAAAAAGAAAATTGTTGCAATGAGAATAGAGTTAAAGTGAGTTTTATATTAACGTAACATGCAGGCTCAGTGACACTAATATTTCTTGTTATGACATTAATTACTTGTACGACATAAGCAGTCCTGAGCTGCAAGAATTTGGAACTGCATCAATAGGAGTGTGAGGGAAAGACCATATTTTGTCAGTTCAGAATTGGGAAAGCAGCTAATGTTTTAGTTGAGAGAACACTATTCTGTACATAGAAGAGTTTGTGTATGTCCTAACCATGATATTGTTTTATTCCATATAATTGGGAAAGATGGAATATGATGCTGAAGTCACTATTTGTTGTTGTGAATGGGCCTGGTGATGTTTGTATTTTGATGTTAATTCTGCTCTCCTGGGAGGGATTGTGGATAAGGAGTGAGTCACATACTCAGGTGACTTCTTGTAAACCATCCCCTAATGAATAAAGGAGCCAATCACTGGGCAAGGAGAGAAGATAGGAAGAGAGAAGGGGGTGAGGAGAGGAGAGACAGAGACACAGACAGAGAGACAGACCAGAGAGACAGACTGACCTTTTGGACAGGGATAGTGTGAGGACAAGATGTAGCTACTAGTCTCTTCCTGTTTCAATAGCAGATCTGCTAGGATTAGCCACTGGAGGATTTAGATGTTACATGGCTTCTAGTTGTTGCAATTCCAAGAGTAGGATTCTAGTTGTTACACCCAGAGGCTGAGTTACCATTGTTTCTAAACTAAGTTTGTGTGGTGTTTTCCTTCATGTGGCCGTTAGACTGGGTTCAAGAGAGAAAGATAGAGTGGCAAAGTGCAGGTTTGCCAGATGTACACCACAAAGGCTGTGGGGGATTTGAAGCATGGGGCTGGCTTGGTAGTGACTCAACAGTGGGAATTTAGTGAGCTGGATGGAGGGATTTTGGAGCTTTGAGTCAGAGTCTCCACTAGATAAGAACAGGTCAGCCATTGCCCGCCAGTGTCTGGCCAGCCTGCTGGCCAGGGCAGAGAGTAGCTGGATGTAGCACGGGAACTTGCCGCTCTTTTTAATATTTCTTGCAACAATTTGTGTTTACACATAGTTTTCTCACTGTATAATCATATAATAAAGACAGTGTCACTTTCTTTATATGTGATAAAGACGAATGCTTTAAAAAGCATAAAAATGTTTTATCAATGGGCACTTGTTTGCTCCTAAGATGTCTACTCTTGTACTTCAAAATTGTAAAGGTATATAAAAGAAAAGGATTGTACTACAAAAGTCTTGCCTGTTGTAACCTCAGTAGCTGCCATTGAGTGGTTTCTGTGCCCTGTAGGCATTCTGTAGAAAGGAATGATCTGAAATGCAAGTTTTAATGATTATACTTATATATGCATACAGATATATATATAAATGTATACTTATATATATTTGTCTTTCAGCTGTGGCAGAAGTAAAACTTCGGGATGACCAGTATACATTGGAACACATGCATGCTTTTGGGATGTATAATTATCTGCACTGTGATGCCTGGTATCAAGACAGTGTCTACTACATTGATAACCTTGGAAGAATTATGAACTTAACAGTGATGCTGGTAAGAAACACATGCAGAGTATAAAGACAGAGCTCATCCTGTTTTCCTTACTCTTTAATCTGAGTCTGATATCCACATACTTTTGGGATGTGGAAGCCTGTCATCCAACTGTGTAAGGCTCCCCTTCAGCTTACCTCAGTGATAGCTTTTACTCTTCCTCTTAGCTTTTACTCTTCCTCTTGTTTTTTGTAATCCCTGTACCCACCCATTTCCACCTGTGTGGTATAGCCTCACTATAATAGTGGATTTCTTCTTTTCCATTTTAGTTAGTGTTTATATTGTGTAATTTAAACTATGTTAACATTTAGGTTTGGGTTGATCCCTTTTGCATTATGAAATACTCCTTTTTTTTTCTGTAGGTCTTGGGAATAATTTTGCCTTCAAATCTTATTTGTCTTATATTAATACAGTCATAACTGACAATAACTAATATTCTGGCTAGGGAGAAATCTCAGTAATAGTCCTCCTGTTTCTATGTTGTGGAATAATTTGAGGAGTATTGACATTAATTCTTTGAAAGTCTGTGCTCAAACCTCATGAGGATTTGTGTTCTGTATCTAGAATCTGTATCTCGAACCCTGGTGTGGTAGCACTCACTTTTAATCTCAGCCATGATAGTCAGAGATAAACACATCGCAGCAGTGGACAGTGTTGGAACTCTGGATCTCTAGCCTCCATGTACATATAAACACGTGTACTCGTACATGCATGTGCACAGGAACACACACAAAGTGCTCCTCTTTCTCTTTTTTTCTTTGTATGTATCAATATTTTTTTCTTTAAAAGATTTAAAGTGTATCTCATAAATAACTAGTAGTTAATTTGTATAATGGTTTGTCAGTCTTACTGATATTTCTCAAAAAAAACCTTTGTTTCATTGACTCGGTATTCTTTTTGTTGTTGTTTTGTTCTGCTTGTTGTGTTTCTGTTTTCTTGATTTCAGTAATTGATTATGATAATGAATTCTGTAATTGATTACTTCCTGCTCTTTACTCCTTTTGGGTGTGATTTCTTTTTTTGTGTTATAGAGCTTTTAGGTGTGTTTAGGTCTCAGTTTCTATTATTAAATTTCTTTAATTTTTTTTTAAATGTAGGCATTTAGTGATGAAAATTTGGCTCTTAGAACTGCCTTCACTGGATTCTATAAGTTTGAATATGCTGTATATTCATTTATCTAAATTAACAAAATTAGAAATGAAAAGAGGAACATAACAAATACTGAGGAAATGCAAAGAATTGTAAAAATATACTTTAAAAGTCTCTACTCTACCAAATTGGAAAATATAGAAGAAATAGATAATTTTCTCAATGCATACCACTTACCAAAAGTTAAATCAAGACCATATAAACAATTTAAGAAGACCTACAACCTCTAGTGAAATAGAAGCAGTGATTAAAAGCTTCCAACTCCCTATTCCCCCCAAAAAAGCCCAGTACTGGATGGCTTTAGTACAGACTTTTAAAGAAGAATTAATGCCAACACTCCTCCAATTCTCCTCCAATTATTCCACAATGTAGAAACAAAAGGAATATTGCCCAGTTCATTTTACGAGGTGTTTTAGTTAGGGTTTCCATTGCTTTGAGGAGAGACACCATGACCAAGATAACTTGTATAAAGGTAAACATCTATTTGGTAGGGCTGGCTTACAGTTTCAGAGGCTTAGTCCGTTATCATCATAATGGGAAGATGGCAGTGTTCAGGCAGATATCCTGCTGGAGGAGCAGAGAGTTCTTCCTTTTTTTGTTTTTTTTTTTTGTTTTTTTTTTTTTTTTTTTGTATTTTTGGTTTTTTTTTGTTTTTGTTTTTTTTTTGTTGTTGTTTTTTGGGTTTTTTTTTTTTGTTTTGTTTTGTTTTGTTTTGTTTTGTTTTGTTTTTCGAGACAGGGTTTATCTGTGTAGCCCTGGCTCTCCTAGAACTCACTCTGTAGACCAGGCTGGCCACGAACTCAGAAATCCGCCTGCCTCTGCCTCCCAAGTGCTGGGATTAAAGGTGCACGCCACCTGGCTTTTCCTCTTGATAAGACATCCAGGAGTAGACTACTCTTGTCTCTTCCACTCTGGGCGGAACTTGAAATTAAGATCTCTCAAAGCCCTCCTACACAGTGACACACTTCCTCCAACAAGGCCACACCTCCTAATAGTGCCTCTTCCCTTGAGCCAAGCATATTCATAACACTACATGGGGAACAGTTATTCTGATACCAAAACCATAGAAAGACCCAACAAAGAAAGATTATTATATGAACATAGATACAAAAATATTCAACAAAATACTTGCAAACTGAATCCAAGAACATATCAAAACATCATCCACCATGATCAAGTAAGCTTCATCCCAGAGATGCAGGGATGCTTGAACATACTTTAAATTGATGAATGTAATCCACCAAATAAAGTGAAAGACAAAAACTACATATCATCTCTTTGGATACAGAAAAGGTCTTTGACAAAATCTAACACACCTTCATGTAAAAGTTCTGAAGTGCTTAGGAATACTAGGGATATACTTCAACATAAGAAAGGTAGTTTACAGTAATCCCATAGCTAACATGAAAGTGAATGGAGAGAAACTCAAAAGCAATTTCACTAAAACCAGGAATAAAGCAAGGATGTCCACATTCCACACATATTAAATGTAGTATCTGAGGTCTTAGCTAGAGCAATAATACAACTGAAGGAGATCAAAGGGATAAAAATAAGAAGGGAAAATGCAAAATATCTTTATTTGCAGATGATATTATAGTATACATAAGAGACTAAGAATTCCACCAGGAAACTCCTATAATTGATAAATACTTTCAGCAAAGTAATTAAATCACAAAAATCAGTAGCCCTCCTACATGCAGTTGATAAACAGATTAAGAAAGAAATCAAGTAAATTCTTTTTATAGTAGCCTCAAATAACATAAAATATCTTGGAATAACTAAAAAAAAGCATATAAAAGACTTGTATGATAAAAGCTTCAAGTCTTTGAAGAAAGAAATTGAAGAAGATATCAGAAGATAGAAAGATCTCCTATGCTCATGGATAAGTGGGGGAAATATAGTAAAAATGGGCTTCCTATCAAAAGCAATCTATATACTCTATGCAATCTATACCAAAATTCCAACACAATTCTTCACGGATCTTGAAAGGACAGTTTTTAGCTTCATGTGGAAACACACACACACACAGACACACAAACTCAGGCTAACTAAAACAATCCTTAACAATAAAAGAAATGCAGGCAGTATCATCATCCCTGATGTCACATTGTACTACAAAGCTAGCATGGTGTTGGCATAAAACAGACACCAATAGAGTAGGAGTGAAGACACAGACATAAATACATACACATATGGATATCTGATCTTTTTTAATACAGAAAAGCCAAAAACACACATTGGAAAAAAGATAGCATCTTCAGCAAATGGTGCTGGTCAGACTGAATGGCTGCATGAAGAAGAATCCAAATAGATACATATTTATCAACCTGTACAAAACTCCAAAGACCTCACCATACAACCAGATACATTAGATCTGATAGAAGAGAAAGTAAGGAAATAGCCTTGAACTCTTTGGGACAGGAAAAGACTTTACGAAGAGAACACAGTTAACATAAGCACTAAGATCAACAATTAATACATGGGACCTCTTGAAACTGAAAAGTTTCTGCAGTATACAGGATATTGTCCTTCGGAACAAAGTGGTAGCATACACAATGAGAATAGACTTTTGCCAACTACACATTTGATAGAGGGCTGTGCTGAATAGTGTTATGTCAACTTCACACAAGCTAAAGTCATCAGAGAGGAGGGAATCTCAATTTAAAAAAATGTCTCCATAAAATCAAAGTGTAGCAAGCCTGTAGTACATTTTCTTAGTGATTTGATTGGAAATGGTCCAGCCCATTGTGTGTGTTACTATCCCTGGGCTGGTAGGTTTGAACTCTATAAGAACTCAGGATTAGCAGGCCTGCAGCATTCCTTTTTGACCTCTTCATCAGTTTGGCCTCCTGCCTCCAGGTCTGCTTGAGTTCCTGCCCTGAATTCCTTTGATGATAAACTGTGATGTGGAAGCATAAGCCAAATAAACACTTTGTTTCCTAAGTTATTTTGGTTATGGAATTTCATTACAGCAATAATAACAAAGGACAAAGGCTAATATCTCAAAATATGTAAAGAACCACAGAAACTAGATGTGAAGAAAACAAATAAATTACCCAATTGTCAATGGGATACAGATCTAAACAGAATTCTTAAAAATGGAAACTCAAATGTCTGAGAAACGTTTAAGGAAATGTTCAACATTTTTCACTATCAGGGAGATGCAAATCAGAACTAATTTGAGTTTTTATCTTTGCACCCAGAAGAATGGCCAAGGTCAATAAAAATATGACAGCTCATGCTGGCGAGGATGTGGAGAGAGGGAAACACTCATCCATTGATGATAGGAATGAAAACTTGTACAACTACTATGAAAGTCAGTGTGTCAGTTCCTCAGGAAGATTGGGAATCTATCTACTTCACAATCTAGCTATAACTAGATACTTTTGTCCATGTACCCAAGGGATGCTTCATCTTACTGCAAGGACATCTGCTCAACCATGTTCTTTGCTGCTCTCTTCCTAATAGCAGTGAATTGGAAACAACATAGATGTCTCAACAGAATGGACAAAGAAAAAGTGGTGCACTTACATAATGGAGTAGTATGCAGCCATTAAAATAATGAAATCATTAGTTTCACAGGTAAATTGATAGAACTAGAAAAAAAAATCATCCTGAATGAGGTATTTCAGATTGAGAAAGACAAATATGATATGTCTTTGCTTATGTGCAGATAGTGGCTGGTAACCAAACTACAATCCACAGAACCACAGAGGTTAGACATAGAGTAAGGGACTAGGAGGGACAGATAGATCTTTTTAGAAATGGGAAAGAGAATAGAATAGTTACAATAGAAACTGGAATGGGCTGATCAGGTTGGGAAGAGAGAGGGGCATGAGGGAAGGAATACTGGGAGAGAGAGCTAAAATTTAGGAGCATTTGAGGGGTAGTATGGAATCCTAATACAGTAGAAGCTTCTTAAAATATATACATACACGGAGGTGATCTAACTGAAATTACCAAATAATGGGGGAGACAAAGCCCCAGCTGGCCATCTCTTGTCATCAAATGATGCTTTTCGTACTAGAATTTGATTATATCTAATTGAGTTGTTCCCAAAGGGGTCCCATGGGAATCCGTAAGTAACCCAGGCTGTTGCCAAGACTATAGATTGCTCTCTACAAATTGACAGAAAGTTCCAATTGCTGAAAACAACACCTACAGTACTCATTGAACATGGAGAAGTTGAGCTGGTGCCCTACTGCAGTCTTCAACCCTATGTGCTAGAAAATACAGAAAATATGTGCTAATATTAATGACTTCCTCTACAGGAAGGTACTTTGCATGCTGCCAAAAGAGAAGTGAATCTAGCCACAAACCCTTTGATCTGCAGTGATTTTCTGCCTGTACAGTATACTATGCAGTGGTGACACAAAGCTTGTGGGAGTGACCAACCAATGGCTTATGGCCCAGTCCACTAAAAAGAACCTGTACTTAATATTGCTTGGGTGACCAAGAATGTGAGACTAGATAGCCTTAACACAGGGACCTCGGATAAAATCAAATATTGCTGTCCTAAAAAGTAAAAAATATGTAATCATAAAATGATTACCAATGACATTCTGTCCTCATAGATCAGTGCCTTACTCAGCCATCATCAGAGAAGCTTCCTCTTGTAGCATATGGGAACAAACACAGACCTACAGCTAGACATTACATAGAAAGGGAGAGAACACACCACCCTGAAAGTGATATCTCCATTAAATCCTTTCCCTCAGTGCTTAGGGATCCCTGTAGAAAAGGAAGCTGAAAGAGAGTAAAAGCCAGAGAGCATGGAGGACACTGAGAAGACAAGGGTCTCTAAGTAAACATGAGCAGAACTATGATGTGACACACTCTGCGGCAGCATATACAGGGCCTGCACAGGTCTGCAGCAGGTCCTCACTATGGCTTCTGGCTTAGTGTTTTTATGGGATTCCTGAGTGTGCAGACAATAGAGTCTCTGTTTCTTGTGCCTTTTTGGACTCTTTTTCCTTTTGTTTGTTTTGTCCAGTTATAATATGTTTTTGTTTTGTCTTGCTATGTTTATTTTATTATTATCCCTTAGAAACCTATTTGCCTTTTAATGAGAGTCAGAAGGGGAGTAGATCTGGATGAGAAGGAAGGTTGGGAGGAAGTAGGAGGAATAGAGGGAGCAGAAACCATAATCAGATACACCATGTGAAAAAAAACCAAACTATTTTCAATAAAAGGAAAAATAAGTGAATTAAAAAACAAAAATAACTAGTTCTTGAGTCTCTTTATCCAGTATGACAATCTTTCAATTAGATGGCTTAGTACATTCATACTTATCTTGAGTTTTATGTTGTCCTTCCAGTTTGTACTCTGATTCTTGTTCTTTAGTGTGTTTCTTTTTTTACCTCTAGGAGGAGAGCAAACTCAAGAAGCTTAGTCAATGCTTTTCAATTACCGATTTCCTTTAAAAAACCAAAACTGTGTGTATGTCCATACGTATGAGGGTGTGCTCCTCTCTGCAGGCACATGTTCAGACCACAGGTTGGCGTCAGAGTCCTGCTCCTCTACCAGCTTTGGTACCTTATACCTTTAATCCCAGAACTTGGAAAGTTGGAGGTAGGTGGATGTTTGTGAGCTCAAGGCCAGCCTGGTCTACATAGTGAGTTTCAGAACAGCCAGGGCCTTATAGAGAGGCACTGACTCAGAAAAGAAAAGTGGTGCTTCTCCATCATTTTCCTACCTTACTGAGACAGGGTTTCTCAGGCAACCCAAAGCTCAGTGTTTTGGCTAGACTGAATGGCCAGAGCCTCCAGATCTCTCTGTTTAGGCACCTCTGTGCCAGGAATTCACATAGGTACTAAAGATGGGAATCCGTTCAGCACGTTTGCTCAGGGCCTACTTTTCCCTAAAATTGTATTTGGAGTTTCTTGTTTATGTCCGCACATGGTGGCATTATTATTTATTATATTGGTTAATGCAGAGATCATGGTGCATACTCTCCATGGATGACTCAAATTCTGTCATTAAAACCATATAGTACAATCACTTTTGCTTCTCACATCTTTTGATCTATTTGTGTCATGTATTTCTTCATATAAATGCCTCATGTTAACGTATTAAACAGCCACCAAGTCGTATGCTAATGGCTCCCTGACTGCTCTCTGCTCCTTGTGTCCTCCGGTACGGTGCCCCTACAGTGTTGTCTGTTTAATTGGCTGTCTCATTTCAATCTAGTTAGCAGTTACTTCACGTTAAGGTATGGTGTTGGTATGTAACTTTAGAACAGGTAAAGTGTTTATGTGATTTAAAAAAGAAAAACTGCAAAGGAACTTAGCAACATCTTCCTAACCACATTTTTGCTCTGTCCTCACCAATACTCATTTCTTGTGCATACTTCCCCATTTATTTAAAGCAAGGTGAGCATGCACACGCTCTTAAAAATACAGCTTTGGTCATGAAATAGTACCCTTTGCCCATCTTGTCTCTCACCACTTTTGTGTAATACTCTAGCAGTTGCTAAACTGGCTCAGTCCTGGGAGCCATCTATTCGTTACCTGTGGGATTTTTTTCATCTGGTCACATCCACTTGGCCCATGCTCTTAATCTTCTGCCAGGCTGCTTCCAAGTCTTCACATAGGTCTCAGTAAACCACCGCTTTATCTAAGAAGCTCTGCATCTCTGCTCTGTTGCTTAGCAACATTCACCATCAGTGCTCAGATAGGCATGGGCTACAAACCCCTTTACCAGAGGCTGGCAAACTTTCTGCAGGGAGCTAGAGATTTTAATCTTAATAGCCTGTTGTTACAGCTACTTACTTTTTGCTTTTCTTGGGAAAATTGCAGTGATTGGGTAAAACTACAAGTATGTCTTCCAATAAAACTTTATGTATAAACGTAGAAAGTGAGCCAGAAATGGCTGATGCCCTATTCCTAACTTCTAGACTTAGACCATTAATACATTAGACATTAATGTATTAAATGTCTTTGATACATTTCTGTGAAACATCATTTTCACTACATTACTGCATGTGCTACTACTAACTTTTATATTAGTAGTTTATTTTTAGTTTTAAATTAACTTAGCAGAGTAATAGATTTCCATATACATCTTGTTTTGATTGCTTCTCCTTCCTGTTTTACTCTTCTTGTTCTCTCCATCCCCCTTTCCCTGCTGTGTCCTTTTGCCACTAGGATTTTCCTATCTGTTTTGTGGGATAGTCTTCCCCACTCTCCACTGCCTTACAGCCTTTCTTTCTCTAGTCATGTCTGTCTCGTTCTAGTTTTCTGCCTTTACCCATATTTACTCTCATCTGGAAACACATTTAACACTTGGAGTTCAGGATATGTTTATTGGTGCCTGGGTTATCTTGTGATACAGTATTTTCCAGTTCTCTCGATAATTTCATAAATAGCATTGTATATGTGTTCCGGAAACATTTTCATTATCCATTCATCTGGTGGACATGTAGCCTGACTCCATTTCCTTGCTAATGTGACAGTGTCAACAATAGATTTGCAAGTATCTCTGGCTTTTGTGTGTATGTCCAAAAGTGGTGTAGCTGGCTCACATGTCAGTCCTGTGGCTGGTGTTTTGAGAAGCCCCATACTGGTTTCTATGGTGACCACACTGACACCAGTAGTAGATAAGGATCCTGTTTGCTATTCTTTCCCAGTGTTTGCTTGCCTCACAGTGGCTCCAGGTGCAGCTCGCTGTTTTCATCTACTCTATATGATTTTTGTCTTTGTTTTTATATTGGTAGAAGTTTCTGCCCAAATCAGGCATACAGGATAGCAATCAGCAATAATAATATATAAAACCAAGTCTAGAGCTTGATTTTATTTTTACATAAAGCTTAATGTGCCATCCCACAGAATGCATTGTTTGAACTCCAGGTGTAATAGTCATACCTGTCATTCCAACCTTTGTATCTGCTGGCAAGGAAACTTACCAGATAAAAGCCACGGGCCTGTGTGATCTGCAGATGAGATTGTATTTCTGAAATGATCACTTATACTGTATATACATTTTTTTAACTCTTGTCAAATAATTTCTTTAAGTTTTATGTCATAGTCTTTAGACTCTATGGTTACTGACTTTACTTCGGTAAGGAAGGTGAGCAGAGCAAGCCTCTTTACCAAAATAAGGGAAGAAGCATGCATGGTTGAGTGGAGGCATTGTGATTGCCTTCTCTCCCTTACATCCTTTCTCTCTGTAAAAAGATTCTGACTACTTAAATCAAACTGCCTCTTTCAGTCTTTGTCTTCTGAATGGTGTCTCTAAGGTCCTTGTATTATCTGCTGGATAGGATCAATTTGATCTACTTTTAACATTTGTATATGCTTCAAAACTTTCTACCATTATTCATCAGTAAAAATCATATTTCTTTGTTCCCTCTTCTCTTTAAAATTTTCTTAGTAAAATAGAAAATCTAGTGGTTCTCCTTCAAGGGGAAAGTTTCATTAGCACTTTCTAAAAGGCTCGTTGATAACCCTTTTTATTCTGTTTTACTAATTTTTTAACATTCAGTATGAAAAAAACCTCACATATACATATTCCTAGTTTTTGAGATGAATTAATTTCCTGAGTAAAGAAGTACCTTTACTAAATGATTGAACATGGTTAGTACTGAATGATTGAACATTGACTGAATGATTCTACATGATTAGTACTCAGAAAAACATTGATAACATGGGGGGGGGGCATGTGAAGGACAGCAGTAAGATGCAGAACAGCAGAGGAGGAAGGATGGATAGATGAGGTAGGGTGTTCAGGGTTTCCTGAGTTTTTACCTGCGTGGATAGGTCACCTCAAAAGAGATGTGAAAGATGAGTGAGAATTTGCCATGCGGGAGCTGATTGATGTACACCTGTATTCATGTCACCCAAGGTGGAAGTCGGGGCAAACTGAGCCAATGCAAAACTGTCTCTAAACAAAGGGGCGGAGAGAGAGAGAGAGAGAGAGAGAGAGAGAGAGAGAGAGAGAGAGAGAGAGAGAGAGAGAGAGAGAGAGAGAGAAACCTTGCCTTTTAAATCAGTGATGGGTATTGTGACAGCACATAAGACAAAGGTAAGGCATAATGACTTTCTGTGGACACTGTGTTCAACTTGGAGACAGACAGGGCCACAGCGTGGTTGTCATCAGTTGTTACTGATGATTAGGATTTGAAGAACCATGTTTAACTTGAATCACAAATACTTGATTAGAAATCTAAGGTAAAAAACTTAATTACACTGGGAGTCTATGCCAACATTGTGGACTGGTTCATGCATTTCCCTCTGTTGGAAAACTTTCACAGAAAATGAGTTACTTGATTATACCCAAACAAATTATTTGACATGTAATTGGGACAGATAACAATACTTTTAAAATTCATTATTCTGACCTAGTTTAGCTTCTCTATGGGCACGTTAGAGAAAGTGATTCTACTTTTTTAGTTATTTATTGCCTCTTCTCTTTTCTGTAACTTTCCTCAGTTCACTCAATCAAGTTTGAGAAAGAGACTATTTTATATATATATACATATATATATATATACACACACATATATACACACACATATACATACATACATACATACATGTATACATATGTACATTATATTATAAAGAGTCGGGGGGTTGGACTTTTCTCTTTTTTTCACCATAATTCTGCTTTTTTTCTTTGATTTTTAAACTCCATTTCACCTCATAGTCAGAGTAATTGGTCAACATAAGAACTAATTTCAGGATTCCATTTCCAGGGATTCTGAATCAGTGTAGTGTGGCTGATGGTGGCCTGGAAATTTAAAACTTTACCCAGCACTGTAGGCGGTTTTCCTGGACCCTAGTGATGACTAAATCTTGGGCGGCTCAGTGCTGGGGGGCAGAATACCGTAAGATTTTTCTCATCAGCATCAACCTAAATCAGCCATTTCTCTGAACTGCCATGTTGAGAGCGTGTGAAGAGTGCTGGCCACTAATGAGACAGCAGCTTTTCTCTGTGGCGGCTGGGCTGTAAAGAACAGTACCCTGGTGCTGTAGAGAACAGTACCCTGGTGGTCTGCAGAATCACAGCATGGGCAGAGTGGAAGACGAGCTGTGAGGTTTGAGGTCCACACAGTGCGCCTTCCTCTGCTAGGAGCCAGCAGATGGCAGCAGTTCAATGCTACTCTGCATATGTAACTACTCCTAGCATGCTTAACTGTGGACTTTGCAGTATTTAAGCTTTGAGAAAATGTGCTTAAGGTGTAGAAAATGCCGTGGGGAAAGGTGGGTGGGTGGGAGAACCATTTTATTTGCTGCTACTGCTCAATTTAAGGAAGATTGTTGTTTCTCAGTATTTAGAATATTTCTATCATAACAAACTCCACTTTACTTGAAAAGCTATCTTGTTTTCTCCAATAACAAGAGCACCATTCTCTGTAATATCCTTAAAATTTGGGCAGTAGTTCTGGATTTCATTTTTAAACATATATTGTGTGGTCATGCCTTAAGGAAACAAGTTATAAGTACCTTTTAATCTAGATCCTTGGGTGCTAGCAGGCTCCCTCCTGGCCTGAAGCTCGGCTTATTTATAGCAAACAGTTCATTAGGTAATGGGAACCTAGTTGTTTAAGGTGAAAGAAGAAGATAAAAGAAGGGAGTAAAATTTGAAAATAAAAATGTTTAATATGGTATTAAAAGGTTCCTTTACTTAGACATTGATCAAGCTAAATTGATTATTAACATCTGTTCTAAAGCTTTATACTAATAGAAATAAAAGAAGGTTAAGAAATGAAGTTAATACTTAACAGTAGGGATACATTTTTGCTTCCTTTTCAAAGGGTAAAATTTACTGCCAGTCTAACAATATGATGGGTGGCATCCTTCATAGGTGTGAAGTTGAGTGTGTTTTTAACCCTTGAGTTTTCCTATAAATGTGTATGTATTAAAACAAAACAACAACAAATACTATATTCACTCAAAACTTCTTTGTTTTCAGCTACAATTATAAGAACCCCCAATCTAATTTAATAGATATATGCCATTTAATGCTTGTTGACTGTTTATTTATAATGACATCAATTTGTAATATATCAACATTATGATGTATTAGATCTTATTGACATAGCAGTTCTTAATTGAAATTATATGTTTGTCTAATGAAAAACTGAATGTAGTAATTGCAGTCAAAGAGAATGTTTTAGGATGTGGTACTTGGAAATTGCATTGAGATTTGAAATATTACTTCTCTAGAAAAATGGAGAAAATAGTTTCTTTTCTAGAAGATATGATAAAGGGAAAAAGTATTAACCATGTAAAGCATTAAGTGGGTTTGGAATCTTGGCCCCATAGCAGAGGCGTTTCAGTCAGATTTATCCATTTGAACGTCTCTTCTTAAACTGGGGTAAATGATTGCAGCTTCATAAGTTTGGGGATATCTACATGAGACAGAGAAGATTAAAAACGCTCCATACTGCAGTCGCTCGTTGACTACTAAATTTGCCAGCACAGTGTCAATGCTGCAAATCAGCAGTGAATTACTGCCTCACAGGAAATTTCTAATGTCTTGAACGTGGTTACCTTATTTTCTGTGAGGAAAGGGTGGAACGTGGGACTCGAAATGTCATTGTCGTAAGGTGTTACTATGAAGACACTTTAAAACTGAACAGAATTCTAAATCAACAATGTTTTTTTTTTTTTTTCCATTTTTCATTTAAGCCAAGTGAGGCGGACACGGTTTGGTTTAAGTTAGTTAATTTTGGCTTCATATTTATGTACTAGAGTGTCTTAATTATTCTATTAGATATTAAACAAATTTATCTGATAATTATACTTATATTAAGTTCAGTCATGTTTAGCCATTTATTTAAATGAAAATGGCCCAAACCCTTCACTTGTATATGGTTATACAGTGATTATCTCGTTTACCCTTCCTTCTTAATGGTGCTTCACTAGAGGAACTCTGGATGGCCATGCAGCAAACCAACAGATAACTTTACTTTGAAACATTTGCTTGGTGGAATTTTATTTTACTTTGCCTTATTCATATTTTTAATTTGTAAATGTTACACAAATTATTTGTTGCAGAACAAAAATAGCAACATATTTGAAGCAAAAGGGCAAACTTTGCCTTTACCCCAATTCTCCCAGCCCCTAGTGATGCTCCAATCTTATTTCCCTTTCTCATATTAAGCACTGTTACATCTGTCTATAATTTGTTGGAATCACAAAGGGCATAAGGGGTTGTCTCCCAGATGGTTTCTCATGGGAAACTTGACTCAGGTAAAGCATGCCATTTCTACATGATTCTCTCAGAACACTGTTAGTGTTGGAAGTCCTCAGTTCTTTGCTATTCTGGTCTAATCATCAGCACTGTGTAACTGCTAGCCTCCTTACAGCATGTAACCTAAGAAAGCAGAGATGGTGATATAAAGGATATTGTGTTACATGTCACATGTCACATGTCACATTTAATGTATTTTATGTGTTAAAAGAGAATGACTATAGTTTATACTCAGAGGAAGGGAAATGGACCCAGTTTTTGAATACAGAAGAATTGGCCATACTATAGGTATTTATTTTATGTTTGTATGGATCAGGCCTAGGAAGGGATTTGTTTATAATCCTTGGTTTCTTTCTAGGATACTGCCTTAGGAAAACCTCGAGAGGTGTTCCGCCTTCCTACAGATGTGACAGCATATGACAATCGTCTTTGTGCATCTATCCATTTCACATCCCCTTCCTGGGTTACCTTGTCAGATGGAACTGGAAGACTGTATGTCATTGGAACAGGTGACCGTGGAAACAGTCCTGAAAAATGGGAGGTAAGTTGTTTTTCTTTTTTGTTCTTTGTAAGCCTTGTGAGGAGTCCAGAAGGTGTATATAAATTAGATGGAGGATGTGCTTTGTTAAGTGTCCCCCCTTTCCTTTGTGATTCTGGGGAGTTGCTTCACTTCTCTCTCTCCTGTTCATTCTGTTCAAATGTACTGCTATTTCTTTGTTTGTTTTATTAAGAGTGTTAATCGTATTTCTGTTTTATAAACCATGCATTTAAAATATGTATGATTTTTTTTCCTATAGATTATGTTTAATGAAGAGCTTGGGAATCCTTTTATTATAATTCACAGCATCTCGCTGCTGAAAGGTGAAGAACATTCAGTGGCTATCCTGCTTCTTCGGATAGAGAAGGAGGAACTGGACATGAAAGGAAGTGGTTTCTATGTTTCTTTGGAGTGGGTCATTGTCAGTAAGAAAAAAGAAGGTAAAGTAAACAGGATTCTGAACCTCTAGCTTGCCATCACTGGTGGGGCTCTGAATGCAGTATTTACTGCTTGCCTCATGAAAAGTGTAATCAGTTACGCTACTTAAGGGCCATAATGTGCTTTCACGACTAACTGCATTTTGTTTAAAGAAGATATTAGATGAATTTTGAAGACCATAAGATACACCATTTTAAAATAGCTAAGAGTTCATACCTAAAAATTTGTATATATGAATATGGATATAAATAAGGTATTGTGTAATTTTCTTTCTGTGAGACATGAATAAACTTTGTTCATACTAGACATAGCATGGACAACAGACCAAAGTAACAACCATGTATAGCTTAGGGAGGCATTGAGTTTTGGGGGGCTGTATACAAGAACATAAACAATGTGATACTTGCAGGAGCCTGTGTGGTTCAGCACTAAAAAGCCCATATTGCACTGGTAACAAACTCAAAACCTTCTTCATGGAGCTTTGCCCAACCCTCAGCATTCCCAGGAGAGTGTCCTCTGTTAGACCCTCCATAACTGGGGGATGGGGGTGGGGCTTTGAATTTTGTAACTTTCAGGAGTTTCCTGAATCTTGTTTCATTCACCTGAGTCAAATGAACCTCTCTTCTTTCTAAATAAGGACATGTTTCAATATGCAGGAAATAGCTACTTAACATAAATAGTACATTTTAATGTAATTTGAGTATAAATAAGAACTGGAAGGTAGAGTGGGTTCCTTTATTTTGTTTAACCTTGTCTTTTGCATCTGTCTAACATAAAACTTTTCTTATACATGTATGTAATAAAGTCTTAAAACTTGTTCAGTTTGAACCTGTCAGACTTCCAGCATGGCTTTGAAAAGTAGCTTCTCGTGCACTACTGGACTTCCTAGTGGTAGTGGGGACTCTGCTCTGGAAGACTCTGCTCAGTTTAAGGGCTGTGTCTGATGTTCCTCCTCTCTATCACCCTTTCTCTTTCTCTAATTGGGAGCTAAGGGACTTTGCTCCATGTTCTTTGTTTGTTTTATATTTTCCATTTTAACATTGTTCCACTGCTCTTCCTCGTTCAATTGGCAGTAAATTAATTTAACTGAAATTCTTCATCACTACGAAACACCAAACCAACCCAAAAACCATTCTTTACCTCACTGCCGATTTACATCTCAGATACAGGCATTAATACTTATATTCTAGAAGTAATAACCACTGTAAGAAACGTCAATATGGACATGGAAATTGCTTATGCTTAAGCTGAATACATTTGTTGTTCCCCGTATTTATTTCCATCTCTATAGTAATGCAGTATTCAGCTGTGCCATTGTGGCATAAAAACAGCAACAGACAGCTTATGAATGAATGCATAAGCTAGGTTCTAAAATACTCAGGGACATTGAAGCTTAAGTACTAAGAATTGTTACAGCTATTTAAATATTCTTTTGCTTGTTTCTCTACTGTTTAAAATACAAAATCATGCTTGACTCTTAAATTTATGAATACAGATAGAGACTGAGCTTTGGATCCTGGGTTGTAGTTTGAAGACTGCTACCTAAGGAAACAGTAGAAGTATTGTTTTTAGAACTGAGTCTTAAGAGGAGAAGTCGTAGTGCACTTTCCTTCCGCCCGTCCTGAAGAATGTGGCTCTGCAGTTGCAGGTCAGCCCATGGGACTTAGCGGATAGATGTCTGTAGACATCCTCAGTAGCTCTGCAGTCACAGCCCCTCCTCGTCATCCCTCTCCCCAGTTAGCAAGCACTCTTAGACTTTCCTTTCTTTTTCCTCCTAGGATTCTTACTTGTGGAACTCAGCAATTTTCTGTAGGTTCTTTCTTTACTCTTTTTAGTATGTTGTTTTCCCCAATTACTAATAAGAATTGTGTTATTTTAAGATAACTTTAAATCCACTTCCCGTGTGTGTGTGTGTGTGTGTGTGTGTGTATGTGTGTGTGTGTGTGTGTGTTCAGGATGTGTAGGCCAGAGGTCTACTTATATATCATTCATTAGAAGCAGTCTGGAGCTCACCGTGCAGGCTGGGCCGGTTGGCAGTGGCCATGAGTACCCAGCTACTCTGCTTTCCCAGGGCTGAGGATACTAAGACATGCCACCAAGCGTGGCTTCTTAATTGTGTATCCGGAGACCAAAGTCAAGTTCTCATGTTTGCAAAGCAAGCACCTAACTCACTGAGCTGTGTCACCTGTTTTTAATTCTAATCTAATCTAATGAGTAACACAGTAATACAGATCTAATACAGTAGAGCAGTACTTTTTCTAAAGCAGGTTGAGGGAGACACAGGATAAATTATATTTTGTGGTCAATTACATTGGAAAATGAAAATGTTTATTATCCCCAACACACTAAGTTGATTTTTAAGTACTTAGTGTTAAAGTTACAAAAATATAATCCATCCAGTAGTATAGTAGTATAAAAGTATGTGGTTGCCTGAAGTGATTTTTTTTGTTGTTGTTATTTGCTTGGTTTCATTCTTTATTATGTTTTTGTTTTATAATTTTTATGTAATATATTTTGATCATATTCCTCCTCCTCTCTCAAGTCCTCCCAGATCATCCCTCCCCAACTTCATGTTCCTTCACTCTCTCTCATAATCCAAAAAACCGTCTTTACCAGTTACTCCAGCAAGAGAAACCTAGTTCGTTCTGTACTTTCCCCTCATGTTCAGATAGTGCCCCATACCTGCTGGGAAAGTAGTCAGTCACTTATTGTGTGTGTCATTCACTGGAATTAGCAGCTAGGCACATGTTGAAATATGTCTAAGAGGCTGAGGTAGTAAATTTTAAACTTTACTTAATTTTAATTAAATAGCCATTTGAAGATAGTGACTACTGCACCGGACAGTACACGTTACTGCAAATTTCATCAAAACCAGTATTTTAATGTAGGGACTTGTTTGCAGACAATGGAGTTCTCAGGTGCGCTCATGTGTGCACATGTGTGTCAATGGACAACTATGAGAGTTGGTTCTCTACCCTGTTCATCTTGGGGTTTAGAGCTTGTCATCAGGCTTGGTGGCAGGGGCTCTTACCCACTGAGCTGCCTGGAGGCCTAAGTTGTCAATTTTTTATTCTTACCAAAAGATTCGTTAAAATGTAGCTTTTCATAATATTTATTTTCTTACAGATAATAAAAGGTATGAAATGACAAAGCATCATGTTCTCCGGGGAAAGTCAGTGCCACATTATGCTGCTATCGAGCCTAACGGAAACGGTCTAATGATTGTATCTTACAAGTCCTTCAAGGTTATGTCGGCTGATCAGGATCTTGAAGAGAGTATGGATGAAGACAGGTCAGAGAAAGTCAAAGGTAATTGGACCTGTGGGGGAGCTTGTGTGCTTATGTACATATACACATCTGTCTGCTTTGTCCTCCCTCCAAGGTACGTTATGAGTTTCGGGAGGAACAATGGGCGCTTTCTCTTAGTTTTCTTTCATACTCCCGACCTGCATGTGTTTGCTGGAAGATTCGTTCGCATCTGAATGATGTGGCCTGATTTACCTTCATAATTTTGTAATTATCTGCTATTTTAGAAATTGCAGTTGGCTTAAACATGATTCCCTGTTTAAAACATACTAAATAATGGCACTGGGCAAGTCAATAATATTCTTCCAAAATCAGGTCTCATATGCATATTCTTACCTTCATGCTAAGCTGACAGTTCCGTGAAGGTAGGATCACTGCCTTTCTGGATGTTGAGTGAATAAGAAAATGTTATACCTTAGACACCCACAGTCAACAAGGTCTGAGGCAGCCTTGTGGTGGGGGCTTGCCGAGTATATGCGAAGCCCAGGGTTACCCTTCACCATAAGAAAACAGGAAGAGGATTAAGAAATACTGGATGTTTTTTTTAATCTGTTTTCACTAAAACACATTAACTTTACAGGTTTCTCTCATCCTCACTGTCTATCAGAAGTTATCCATTATGGGATTATATTGAATATACTGCTATGTTCACATTTCAGGGAGCTGGTTTGTGTGTGTGGGTGCTATAAATAAGAGGGAGATGAAGGGGGTGGGGGTAGAGAGGCAGAAAGTGAAGTAACAAAGGAAGAGATTGCTGTCAGTGTTTTTGAGTGCCAGTCTCTTAATGCATTACATAAATCTGGAAGAGGAAAATATGTGTATTTGTTACAATTCCTTGTGTCAAATTCCTTGAAGTGTGTTTATAATTTGTGTATATGTGAGAGAGATGATCTTTAGTCAATATTGATTTAGATAGGTGTTCTCTTAGAAGTCTAGGATATGATATTGTATGATGTGTCTAATTTTTATTGCTACATAATGCCTTTTCCTATTCCCACTAGAACCTCTGTATTACTGGCAACAAAGTGAGGATGACTTGACAGTAACGGTAAGGCTTCCAGAAGGCAGTACTAAGGAAGATATTCAAATACAATTTTTGCCTGACAGCATCAACCTTAGGCTGAAGGATACCCAGGTTTTGGAAGGAAAACTCTATTCATCGATTGATCACGAAGGCAGCACGTGGACAATTAAAGAGAATGATAGGTATTTTTGTAATTTTACTTTTGAAACTTTATTTCTTATGACTTTACATTTTCCTTTTTATCTCTACAAGTAGGTACATTGAAGGTGAATATAATAGCTCTATCTAGATGATTTTTCAGATAGATTAAAGATGCTGAAAATACATTAAAATGTAATTGTAGTTAAGATTAAAGATGTTGCTATACTTGCCTATTTTTTATTACCAGCTGTAGATTCAGAGACAATAAAAGGTGAAACTGTTTGCTTATTTTAATTTGTACTCATAAAACATTGTAGTAGAAATAATTTCGTTTAATTTTCTTATGATATAATACAATCCCATTTTTAAAAATGTATTTATTTAAGGTCTATAAAAGGTTATGGCAAGAGAAGGTTCCCTCCAACTGGTCCCACCAGTCCCAGGTGTACCTCTCCTCTAGTTGCTGTTACTAGCTTTCTTCCAGAAGCATTTCCTGTTTATTCTGCTAAATACTCTGTTTTGTTTTAAAGGAAAAAAATGTTCTGCTATATCTATCTATCTATCTATCTATCTATGGCTATAAATCTTTTTTTTTGTATTTGTAACAGTAAATCTTAGATATTTTTCCATTAAGTATACCTGATTATTTTCAACACTTTATTCTGACTTGGTAAAGTCATTTAAAACAGTTAGACTTCTTTGATTGAACATTTAGAATGTTTCAAATATTTTGCTACAGTGAATAATTTGTTATTTTGCATGTATAGAAAAATAAATTACAGCATGTGTAGAATTTCTATTTCAGAATTTTGAGAGACAAACATTACTTCAATATAAACTGATCATTTATAGATCTTTTTGTAGTCTGTGTTTTCAACACACAAAAAAATTAAACCATAAAAGACATTCATGATAATTCAATTGCACCTAAGATATTTCTGCTCTTCAGAATTGAAAAGTTAAGTCAGATGTGGTGGTTGGGTGCCTTGTATCCCAGTACTTACAAAGCTGAGATAGGAGGATCAGGAATTCAAGCTCAGTCTCAGCTTTTTTGAGTCTGAGGTCAATCTGGATTACATGAGACTATTTCTAAAAGCCAAGATCAGTTTCCAAAATTTGAAATTTTATGCTTATCTAAAAACATATTTAAAAAAAAGTAAGCAAAGACACAGAAAATGAAAAGGTGCTCATGGCTCAGCAGGATTAACTAGTATCAATGGCCATCTTACTAAAAGACATCTGTTGATTCAGCACAATCCCCAATCAAATCCCAACACAATTGGTTACAGACCTGGAAAAAACAATATCTAATTCCATAGAGAAAAACAAAAAGCCCAGCATATCTAAAAAAAATCCTGTACAATAAAAGAACTTCTAGAGGTATTACTGTACATGATTTCAAGCTTTTCTACAGAGCAATAGTAAAAATAGACAGATAGACAGACAGATAGATAGATAGATAGATAGATAGATAGATAGATAGATAGAAGACAGACATGAACAGTTAAGAAAATATTTACATAAAAGACTTACGTTTTCAGTGCTTGAAAGCCCTATAAATTCCTAAGATAACCTAGGGCCTTAGGATATATATTCAGTTGGTACAGTGCTTTCTTAGCATATACATTTACTGATTTTTTTTTTTTAGTGGTTGTTGTAATATATGAAAAACAATTATCTTTGAAGGTTTTTAAAAACTATCTTTTCTCATCTGTTTGTCATGTTTATGTGTATGTAAAAGTCTTGAGGATAACATTTAAAATTGGTTGTCAAAAAGTAGTAAATAAAATTGGTAGCTAGAACATACTGTTGAATGAAATGCTTTCTAGCTTGTGACATTATCAGGCTACTTAATGTCTTAAGTATGATTTTTTTCACTCGTACTTGGGGACATAAAGATATAACTTTATTTAGTTGTGTTAAAAAATAAATGAGATAAAACATGAAGTATCTGAGCTAGCCCCTAGCATATGGTAAAGCATTAGGCAAGTATGAGCTAATATTATTTTTATTATCATTTTCATCAGATTAGTGTATTCCTTAGAGAATATAACTAAGTCTGGGCATCACTGATTGTGATGATAATTTTCATTGTTAATGATAAGGACTTTTATTATATAACATATTATTTTGTATCATCTCTTACATAGTTGCAGAAATTTTCTAAATGCTATAATTATGATTGTTGAGAATAACTGCTTTATAAAAGAATAGTTATTAATTTTGTATGTTTTATTTGATAATTGCTATAATGGTTTTATTGTGCTCTTGGAATTGTTTGCTTGAAGTTGCGTTTCAGAGTGTGAGCTACTGTGATGTACATTTATCAGAAATGGCTTGTGTGAAAGATTCCTTCCTGTGAAAATGACACAGGCGGCCCACCACCTGAGTTTCCTCTCTGGTGGAAAGGACATTGGCCGGCCGCTTCCTCTCCTGTCCGTAGTCTGCTCTGACTCAGCACGTTCTCTTCCTGCAGCATTAGTTCTTGGTCTTCAGATCTCTGGCAGTCTCTGCTTAGTACATTTGGAGTTTCTGTTTAACAGCTTGAATGTATAGAATTAGATTTAAAACAAGTCATACAGACTACATTGACAGTTTTTTGTATTACAAAGTACTTTTTTGAAATTCCTACATTCATTTTCAGTTCTTTAAAAAAAAAAGTCCATGTTTTAAGAGTTAACATTGACATTAATTTAACCCCATCTTTGATTAAAATGACTTATTAAGAAAGACTATTAGTTTATGGTAGTCTATGACTGTTGAGCGTGTATCCTAAGACCCTTTGGTTGTAGGCTGTTTTCCTGTGCTCCACTGCACATAGGTCACACGCCACGTGTACTTGTATTACTTAGATGCAGTAACACACTGAACACTTGTGTTCTAACAGTATTCTCCACATGCTGGCTTTCCAATCACTCCACCAGTCTGTCTTCAACCTATTTGATGCTCCATTTCCTGTGACTTTCATGTTTACTCATGAAGTTTAGGTGATTTGTCATTGGACTACAGATTATGTCCATCACGTATAAAGCCAAAAATGAGTAAGGTTTTTTGGTAAAACATTCTCTAGGTACCATATAGGTGAATATCTACCTTCCTCTCCCTCCCTCTTCCTTTCTAGTCTTCCCCTCCCCTTTTTCCGATCTCTCATTTTGGTAGTGCTCTCACTACATAGCCTCTGTGGCCTTGAACACTTGATTCTTTCTTGTCTGAGCATAGTGAGTGCTGGATACTAGAATAGAATGTAATGCCATGTCTGATTTAAATGTTCAGTGTTTAATGTAACATCACATATCTCATTTAATGTTTTAGCTTGGAGATTTTTTTGATGAAGAAGAATGAAGGGCTGACGTGGCCTGAGCTGGTGGTTGGTGATAAACAAGGTGAACTTATAAGAGACCCCGCCCAATGTGCTGCAATCGCAGAACGCTTGATGCACCTGACCTCTGATGAGCTGGTAAGCGGTTACCATGGTAAGGGACTTCCTAAGAATCCAGAATATCTTCTATGAAGATTATACCAAGTCAAACATTAGTTTGCCTATCTTAATGTAAATGACACAGATCAGTAATTACCTAATTAATGTTTTAATATGCATTGGAATTGTAATATTTATATAGTATACTTTGAATGTATAAAAATGTAAAGGCATATTTCACATGGTGTATATATGTAGATATGTATCTTAATTCTTTAGAAGAATCAACCAATGTTGACAGAAACAAATTGCAGTTATGTCATTTGTGTGCTAATAACCTAAGCTGATTCTATTACTTAGTTATTATAAATAGTGCTATAATACATACATGTACAGGTCTCTCTGCAGTACTTACCTAACCAGTGTAGACATCACTGTGGAGTTTACTCACTAAAAGTAAAACTATCATGTCTGAACTGTACCCTCCCAGTCCTGGGTAAGTGTCTAAATGCCCCGTTCCCCGTGTCCTCATGAATAGAACAGTCAAAACCTAGCCAATGTAAAACCTAAGCATTATGTATATAAGAGTAAGTATTTAAAAACAGTAAGTGAGATACAAGTAAAATAAAAACGACAGCACTGGTAAACATGTCTCTCGTTTACAGTGTCACTGTGTGTCCCTGCGCGCCTTTGCTCCTTTGTACTTCCACCATTCAGAGTTCTTATCTTTATGGGCTCAGGTCTGCATCCGTTGCTGTCCTTTGCCTTTCGGTGGCCCCATGTCTTTCTCAAGTCCAGTCTTGAGTTAAGATTTACAGGGATGTAGAAGATCACTGTTCTTCTCTGCCAGCTTCTAGTGCAGTTTGTAATGTGTAAATGAAGAATTTCCTTATAATGATTACAGTGTCCTGACAATATACGTTAATAACTTGCAATGGCCTATTGAAATTCTGAAAACATTTAGCAGTACATTCATAGAACATAGGTTATATGATCATTGTCTAACTGATATTAGCATGTGTAGTTGTCTGGCCTATTGTTTGCTGACTAATAGTCATAAAGAAGATTCTGAAAAACTACTTACCCTGCGGAAGTAAGGTGGATCCTAAGCTTGAAAAAAAGATATTAAAATATTGAAAGTGAATGTTATTTTGCACAGAGAAGTATGGCCCAAGTAGAGAACACAAGTTTCATCTTTGCCAACAGTCATGAACAATTTCAGGAATTACTGGAATTCATATGCCAGGCTTGAAAGTGTGATTTCATAGCCCTTTTGACAAAAGCCTTATTCCCTAGGCTTATTCATTTGGCAGATTTTACTGTGATCAGCTTTGTTGAGAATATAATAATTGTGATACTGGAAGAGAAAGTAGATAATTAAGCTGAACTCCTTTTAAGCTTGATGGTTTCAAAGTAACATTGATATTTACAGAAAAGTTACTTATGCCCCAAATAGTGTTTTTTGTTTTGAAAAATACAGAAATACGACCTTGTCTTCTACACTTGATGGCAGTGAGCTTGGGGAATGGGAAATAAATAGAGATTGCGTTATTTCTCAACTTTTGGGAAATGTCTTTCCACTTTTGATATGTAGATAATGCTTACATCATAAAATGACTAGGTAAATCTTCCTCCATCATGGAAGAGATTATATAGAATTACTATTATGTTTTAGCACCTGAGCTTTCAGTTCCCTTTTTTTGGAAATTTTTAACTATTCAATTTAATACATAGAGTGTTATATTAAGTATCAGTTTCTATTGACTTTCAGCTTTTTACCTTCTTATTTACTATGTCTCTCCCTGTTGTTTACTGTGAACTAAGTTTGTTCTTTTCTCTGCCTTTGTAGGTAGCTTAGACAATTTTTAAAATAATTATTTAATGTATGTGCTTATTTTTGTTTGAATATGTGTGTGGCGGGGGAGTGCATATATATAATTTTTTTTTTTTTGCCTTAATCAGTTTTTTGAAGAGTAGAGCGATAAAACAGGTCCCTTCACACATGCGCATATTCCCTGTTCCCTCTGGTCTACATTAGTATTGAACCAGCAGTCCATTTCCTCTTTTTCTTCCTTGAAGAATTTCCCGAGTGCCTCATGCTGCGGTGCAGGTATGCTGGTGATTAATTCTCCCAGCTTTTGTTAGTAAAAGTGTTTTTGATGTTTTCCTTTTCTCAGTTACTTTAGTCAGAAGTATAATTCAGTGGTAGCAGTTTTTTTTTTTCTATTTCAGAAATGCTGCATTTTATTTGGCTTGTAGCTTGTATGTGAAGTCAGTTATTTGAATCTTTTGTCAGGCATGCAAAATATATTCTCCTGACTGCTTTTAGTATTTTCTCTTTATTACTACTTTTTAGAAGTCTCATTACTGTGACCTGCTATACTCTAATTTTTTAAACATACACCAATCTCTGATGCTATAGTGGTCAGTTTGTTCTGCCCTTATACCTGCATGGGCTAATTACCTAGCTATCTCATGGTTTTTTTCCTATTCATACTTTGCATATTCAAATCTAGAAGTACATTTAGGGTCTTTGTTTCTGTCTTCCATATAACAACATCTTCATCTTTGAGTATATATAATATATTTATAATAGCTAAGGGCTTGTTGTTGTCTCTGGCTGGCTGACCAGTTAGTTAATTTTAGTGTCTTGGAACAGGGCTCTAGTCCAGAGTGGACACAGTGTATGTAGCCTAGGCTGTCTTTGAAGTCATGATGATTCTTCTGCCTCAAACATTTGAGTTGTGGCTTCATAGGTTTGAAAGTATGTCCTACTGTTGTAATGTCCTTTCTGAATAAATCTGTCATTTTGGCAATATTTTTAAGGCTAAATAAATTATTTTCTTTTGTTTGATATATTACATACTCTTTTTTTTCCTTTTCTTTTTTTTCTTTTTTTGGCTTAAGAATCCAAATCCAGATAAAGAAAAACCTCCTTGTAATGCTCAAGAATTGGAAGAATGTGATATTTTCTTTGAAGAGAGCTCCAGTTTATGCAGATTTGATGGCAATACATTAAAAACAACTCATGTGGTAAGTTCTTGATAATAGGAATTCTAAACTGTTGTGGATAATAAGACATTTGGCAGATGAAAATTGAATGAAATATATGTTTTGCAAAAATAGTTTGATTAAAAGTACTGGGTGTGAAAAATCTTATCACTCTATGAAGTAACATCATTTCTATATTACCATATTCAGTAAAATAAGAGTTCTGTTTTATATTGACATATTTTAGGCTTTTTCTTCTGCCTACTTTTTAATATACAATTGTGAACCTATTACATATAATAACTTTCTTCATAACTGTTTCTGACACTGAGCGTTGAGAAGTAAGCATCTTCTGTTATTAATAACTTTAAAAATGATACGTGTGCATGCGTGTAGCATGCGTGTATGTGAATGAGTATGTGTGTATGTTTGCTTGTATACGTGTACTTGTGTACGTATGTGTGCATGAGTCCCCACATGTGTGCATGAATGTTCAGGTGAGGCCAGTAGAGAGGATCAGGTCCCTGAAAGTTGAAAAGAAAGCATTTGCAAGATGTTGGTTATGTAGTACTGAAATCCAAACTCTGGTCCTCATGATTATGCAGCAAGTGCTTGTGAGTTCTAAGCCATTCTTCTAGTACCCTTAACCAAACTACTATTCATTATGCTACCATTTCAAAGAATCTTTTGTTATATGAAGCCTTTTTATATTCAGAAATCTGTAATGAAGAATTACAAAGTCAAATTAGTCATAACTGAGCCTCTTGAATCTGGTTTCTGCTATGCAGTTTCATTGCGGTGTTGTCTGTTCTTCCTGCCTCATTGTGCTTTACCTGCACCTTCTTGGTTGGTGTCAGACATCCAGTTCTTAAAAACTGCAATTTGTCAGTTGCTTCAAATGAAGTGACATTCCATGGAAAAATAGGATTTCAGTTATTGTGGCTCAAATGAGAAAACCATGGTTGTCATTTAGTCATCCTATCCAGACTTTTTAATTTTTTTAAATATATATTGGGCAAAGTTTTTGTGAATAGTCCCATTGATGCTTACAGATTAGAAAACTTTTTTTTTTTTTTTTTTTTTTTTTTTTAAACTCCTGTCATCATTGAGTGCTCACTCTAGATTCTTCTGACTTCCAGGTCCTTGTGCTCTCTGTTGAGAAAATTAAAACAAGATACAGAATACAGTGTGAATGATAGAAAACACACTGCAGATGAGAGCAGTGTTTTCAAGGCAAAGAGTTGCTGGTAGTTTTGTTCTCCTTTACTTTAGAGCACCCAAGTATAAAACACTTTTGACACTGAATTCATTTTGTGCCATTCATTCACTACATTCTTATCTTTCTATTAGAATTAGAATTATGATTTATGATTTATATCATTAAACATCAAATGAGATCACTTTTGAAACTGGAAAAACTGTGGTCTTTTTCTTTATATTTCTAAGTAGAAATTACTATTGTAGGGATTTGTATAAATATTTAGTTTTTTTTTTTTTTTTTTTTTTTTTTTTTTTGGTTTTTTCGAAACAGGGTTTCTCTGTGTAGTCCTGGCCGTCCTGGAACTCACTCTGTAGACCAGGCTGGCCTCAAACTCAGAAATCCGCCTGCCTCTGCCTCCCAAATGCTGGGATTAAAGGCGTGCGCCACCACCGCCCGGTTAGATGTTTATTTTTATCATTTGCATCTTATATCACTTAGTTAATTATATCATCCTAGCTTTTAGTTATGGAGAAAAATTAATTATATAGGCAATTTAATAAATGATTGCTCAAACAAAATGAAAGGTTTTATAAAACGTCCATTTTCAATTTAAGATGTAAAAGCATGAACAACTTACTGTATAACCTAACTCACAGAAGTCACAGTATATGGATTACCATATCTGAAATAGCAGCACATGGGGAAACTAGGGTCCTTGCCTCATGGTTACTGTAAAGTGGTTGTTGAACAGACTACAGTTTGGTAATGAAGAATACAAGTTTGGAAACACGTCTGTATTTAAATTATAGCCACTATTTATTACCTCCTTAACTTAGGTATCTCTGCTCCTTAAATTTGAATTTCTTCATTTTATGAAGTGGATAGTATTTTTACTTCTTAGATAATGAAATAAAATAGGCAATAGAGTATTTTATAGATTTTATCTGTGTGTTGAGTATGAATTGAAAATTCAAATTTTTATCTGGTTTCCCAATGAAGACTTTATTCTTGCATAGATAAATTTCTTTTCTCAGTAGTAGCTTTCAATTTAATTGGCTAGTGATAGTAAATGAAGATTCTTTAAATTTCTTCATTCTGACACAAAATCTTCAGAAGTCTAATTTCTGGGTGTTCCTAAGAAGACTATCAGCTGACTACTTCACATTTTCTTGAAAATATTTTACTCTAATTATAGTTTTCACTGGAACTTCAGCATTACATACAACCTTATCTACAGTGAATGTGAAAATACAGATAATATGAAATTTTTATCTTATTAAACAAAAGATTTATTAAATTTAGGCAATAAATCTTTGGTACTAACAAGTAATGAGTCCTATGAAGTAAGTTGTCTAGATTAATTCTTCACATTTAATATAAAACCTACATTTAAAGCCCTGTTTTACTCAAATCCTTTATTTTCCCAATGTTGTATATAGAGCATCCTGAAGAAAGTAACTTTCTATTGATCCCTGCATAGCAACAATGTAAACATCAGTCACCATACTCTTCATTTTTATAGATACCCATAGAGGCATTTGAGGTAATTGGCATTTATTGCCCCTACAGTAGGTTGCCTCAGCTTACTCGTCCAGTGCTTCCTTCTCATTGCAGTTGGTTCGGTATATTTGTACTACTAATAAACTATTGATTGTTAACCTCTTGCTGACAATATATCTGCCCACTGCTGTCACTGCTCCAGTTTACTTTTGTCTACAGTTATAAAGTTCATAAGATTTTATTTATAACCAGGATATAGAGTTTTCTGTTAAAAACTCTGATTTATGCTTTCTGTTCCTGACTAAGGATAAAGAAATATCTGGGCATTGAAACCAGAGCTTTTAACTCAAATGCTGTATCAGTAAATTACACTCAATAGCCCTTGTAATAATATTTGGGACTCTGGAACCCTTTAAATATTTTGTTCTTGGTTTTTTTGGACAATCGTCCATGATAGATAATGGTTAACATTTAACTTCTGTGTTTCATCATCTTTAACTTGATGGCTTTATTCTTAAAAGTAATATCCTGCTCCATTATGGCTGTTTCAGTCTCTTCAGGATCTTACAAAAATAAAAATTATGTTTTGCTTATCAGGGTAGTTATTTTACTAGCTTAGTTTGTTAGACACATAGGCGTGGCTGTCATTTTGAATGGACTTAACAGCATGTAGATAAGTGCATTTCAGGAATGTTATGTGTAGGTTTTTCCAGAGGGGAGTGACTAAGGTGAGAAGACCTGCCCTGAATGTGAAAGGTGCCATCTGATAGGCTAAGGTCACAGGTTGTATGAAGATAGGGAAAGAGAAAACCAGTTGGCACAGGCATATTTCTCACTCCAGTCCCTGCCCCCTACCACAACCATGATGTAAGCTACTCTGTTCTAGTTCTCCCACTGTAGTAACTGAAATAGGGAGCCAAAGTCTTCCTCTTGTACGCTGTTTATGCCAGGCATTTTCTTACAGCAGCAACTAGATGTAAATAGTAAAACTATTCCATTGTCAAGAAACAAGGACTTGTCAGAAATAATTTAATCTAATTGTTATGGCAAACACATAGTAGGAAAGATTGTGCTACACATTACAAATAAAACTTCCAATAGAATAAAATTAAGAATTAAAAAAAAAAAAGGCAGCAACACAAAAAGAGTCTCACCTTATACACAGTGTATCATCAAGACAAAAAAATGAGTGACCTTGAGGGAGAATGTTACAGAAGCTATCTCCTCACATCATAGGTGCTGTTTGTAACACTCTGTCTGCCATGAGGGAGTGTTTATGGTTTGCTGTTTGTTTTTCTAGAACATATATAAGGGCTGTGTACATGTAACTAGAGTCTGCAAAGAACCATGGAACACTCATCAGAATAGAACATATTCAAGACTGAACAAAAACAAGTCTGCAAGAATAGATAGTAAGCATAGAGTGTGGAAGAAGGCAGGGGGGTCAGTAAAGGCAAAGTGAGGAGCTTCTGGCTTACGATCAGTAGCATGGTGACATCCTGTGTAGCAGACATGGATCAGTAAGTGGCAGGAGAGAAAGTGTCTCATCAGAACAGGGGCTTATGCTGAGTCCTCCACTCACATGCTGTTACTTGAATAGCCGAGCTCTCTCTTGGTTAACCCTTTAGTTGAAGGTTTATGCTGATTTGTTCCTTTCTCACTGCTGTCCAGTCATTCATAGGAGGCTGATGGATGAGTTAGCCATGGCATTAATAATGCTAATTCTCACTTCGCTCATGAAAGTAGGCACATTTTATGAAAATCCATTTGCAGTCTACCTGTGCGTTACCTCAGTTGGGTTTGCCCTTCTGGGAAAGCTCTCAGTAATCCAAAGGAAAACAGCAGCGATGAGCAAGAACTGAAGCAGAGTTGGATCCCCTGAGGCTTTCTTAACAGGCCCATTTGCTAGAAATACTTGGACAATAAGTCTTACTTGGCCACTGACAGAGCAGCACAAGGGAAAGAATTAATGAACAGTGGTGAGAACATGACAGCCCAGGCTCATCTTGCTGCAGGGAGTTTGTTCTGGGTCTATGTAAAAGCCCTACTTTCCTGTGTTATTCTCATGAGGTGGGGAGCTTTGCCATTGGTGTAAGAGCCCAGGTTGCCTTGGAGAACCAATAAATCCTCACACTACAGCCTTTCAGGACTTTGTTTACAGAGTACAAGTCAGGTCTCAGCTTCTCAGCCAACATTTTGTTCTCTGTTGTACTGTAAAATTTATAGAGTCAAGTCACCTTTTATCATACTGGGCCCCCCGAATCTAACCCTAAGCCTAGCACCCCCATTTGACGTTATTTCTGTTGGCATTGAAAGCTCTAATAATCAGATGGCTGATGAAGAGTATGGCTGCAACCTCTCTCTACTAATGCAGCTTCCCTGTAAGTGGGAGCCAACTATGAGTCTCAAATGATGATTTTTTGTAGTGAAATGAGTTCTTCAAGCATCAGTATTGCCATAACAGCTGCTAACTATATTATCAATGTTAATACTGTGATTCAGGAGCACAGTGGAGTAATTGGGTAAGTAGGTCTGAGATTTTATCCAGTATTGTGGTTTTTCCTTATAGGCTAGAACCAATTACTCAAACTCTCAAGGTTGTACTTTCAGTTATTACATGAAGATAACAGCTCGGCATGAGCTGTGGAGATTAGTACTTAGCACATGCCTGTTATATATAGAATATGCCCATGAAGTAGAGTAGCTCTTGCTTATTATTAAATTAATATTTTTATTAAATTAATATTTACAAGTTAACATTAGCAAGTTTAATGTTCGTATTCTGTGATTTAAGACTATTCTTTTTGTACTTTTGGTTCGTTCATGTCATATCTTAAACTACTAACCTTGAGGGGTAGATGGCATATTGGTTAAGAACAGAGATTTCATGTCTGCAACTTAAAACCATCCTCACTTTGGACAGGTGGAGTCCCAGTGCGCCATTGCTTCCCTGAGCTTTTAAAATGAATGTAAACAGAAACACATCCCTTTCAGGAGTTTTATGAAGAATCAGCCCAGTTAAGTCCTCAAAGTGTAGGGCAAGCAAGACATGGTGGCTGGTACATGTGTGAATTCTAGGCTGAAACAGGATAATTGCCAACTACAAGACTGGCTTGAACTGCATACTAGGAAGAATGGAGGGAAGAAAAGTTAGTTTAAAATAATTGGAGATGATCTTGTATGTTGTTTTTCTTCATTGATTCCTGACTTTTTGATTAAATTTATTTTGTCACTTTAGGTGAATCTTGGCAGCAACCAGTACCTGTTCTCAGTCATTGTAGATCCTAAAGAAATGCCGTGCTTCTGTCTCCGCCATGATGTCGATGCTCTCCTCTGGCAACCACACTGCAGCAAGCAGGGCGACATGTGGGAGCACATTGCCACCTTCAATGCCCTAGGTAGACAGCATTCTCCACAGTAGCATTAATAGACTGCCCAAGTAGTCATCATCCTAAAACTGTGCTTTTTAGAACCCTCCATTGATTGCATTACGTTGATTGTTACATTGATTGGTTCTTGCTATGGTTTGGTCTTCTGTGTTCCTTTAAAATGTTAGACTAGAAGGATGAACCTGTTCTTAGAGTTGCACAGAAGATAGCACATGGTGGACATGGAAGTGATAATATAACCATTTGAATATTTCTAATCAGTTGATTCTTTTAAGTCAGTATTAGCAGGAGCTTTGGCATTGCCACACATGCAACTTGTATTTAAGTCTCTTTAAAGTAATCCTCAAAAAGCCATGCAATTGCTGTGCAGTAAAGCACATTTGTTTGGAAGATATGTTTCATTGAACTTAAGTGCCAGGCAAGCCAAGCCTGGCAGTTTACACCTGCATTCCCACCGCCTGAGTAGTGAGGCAGGAGGCGCAAGTCTGAGGCTAGACAGACTTAACATAGCAAGACTCTGACTCAAAGTTCAAGCCACAGTGAAAACAAGAGGCATGGTAATGATGCAGTCATGAAAAGGACAAGCACAAATTGAATTTATTTGCTAAAGAGAAAAATACTTGTTTTGAAACTACACTTTGAAAAAAATTTAAAGTATATAACTATAGACTATGCCATCATTGATTTTAGGTAATATTATGGGGGAATTGTGTTAGGTGAATTAGCTACAGTTATTGCTTTATTTAAAGCTTATTTTAAACTGACAGCAAAATGTAGAATTGTGGGTTTTAAAGGCTGGGTGTGTACAACTCTAATTGATGAAGAAATTTGTCACTTAGCACTTATAGCTAACCTGCCTCACTGAGACTCTTAAGAGGATTTCTGGAACATGAAATACTAAGAGGTTTGATGGATTAACCAACCTCACAATTTCTGTCCTCTGCTGTAATTCCTATATTGTAATTACCTTCTTTCCTTAAGGAAGAGGAAAGTTCTCCCAGGTTGCTTTTAGATGCTAAGAGTCTTTAATTCCATGTCAAAACAGTCTTGCAAATAAACTGCCATGCTTGATCCTAAGTTAAATCAATTTTATATTAACTAGTACTTCAGTTATTATGTACATTTCTGTTGGAATTCCTGTACAGTTAATGTTCATGTACTCAAATAGATCCCTGTATCTTCACCTAATATTTTAAAAGCAGTGTTGACCTGCTTGTGCCTCACGACTTCGCTCACTTTATAGTGTATATATAAAGATATATGCAAAACATATAAATATTCATGTATGCATTTAAATCTAGTTTGCATGAGAAATTGATTTTTTTTGTCACCTTCCTCATGCTTCCTCTCCCTACAGTGTCATCCATCTTTTAATCACCTATTTATATCTCTTTGTACTTACACACACACACACACACACACACGTGTGTGTGTGTGTGTGTGTGTGTGTGTATGTATTTAGAGTTTGTATATGAAGGAAAACATGAAGTATTTGAGTCTGGCTGATTTCATTTAGCATGGTAATGGCCATTCACATCCATTCCCTTGTCGTTGTATAATTTTTTTCTTTACAGGTGAATACATGTATATCACATTTCCTCTATTTTTTTCATCTGTTGATGGGTATCTAAACTAATTCTATGTCTTTACTTCTGTAAATAGTGCTATCCTGGGTGCAGGCATCTCTGGTTTCTTCCATTATATGTCTAGGCTAAACTGGATCATATGGTAGTTGTGTTTGTTCAATTCTTCTGATTTCCATCTTGTCTGGACCAGTGCACCCCCATCAGCACCGAGTGAGCGTTCTTCTTTCCCCACATTCTCCTTAATATTTATTATCCTTTGTTTTCTCCATAACAGCCATCCTGAGTAACTCAGGTAGAATCTCAATGTGGATCTAATTTGAATTTTCACATTAAACATGCGCTGAACATTTTTTTCTGTATATACAAGACATTTGTGCTTCATCTTGAGAGCTACCTGTTCAGTCCATCACTTAGTTATACCCCGGATTGTTTGGTTTGGTGTAGTTTAACAAGTTCTTTATATATTCTGGATACAAATGATCTCTCAGAAACACAGATACCAGAGGTAGTCTTGCACTCTGTGGACTGTATCTTCTCAGAATTACTTGCTGTGCATTACCTTGTATTTCCACACAATCCAGTATGTCAGTTTGGTTCATTCCTTGAGCTACTGGATTCTTTCCCAGAAAGTCCTTCTTTTGCTTGTCAATTGTTACCACTTGTTTTTCTCTACTAGTTTCAGAGTTTCAGATCTTAAAAGTTTTTGATCGACTTTGAATTGATTTCTCTCCATGTGAGCATCCTCTTTCCCAGTAGGACTCATTACAAAGGCTGTAGGATTTCTAATGTTTTAGTGACAGTGGTTCTGTTGCCCATGATCTTAGGTGACCCCTGTGAAAGGGTCACTCTGCTCCCAAAGGTGTCTGACCCATGCCACGGGTTGATACGTTCCATGCCACACAATTCCATTTGTCTGTAAGTCCGTTTTTGTGTCTGTACTGTGCTGCCTTTGTTCTTGTGGTTCTGTGGTATAGCTTGAGATCAATAACTCCCTCAATATCCCTAACCGTTACTTTCTGCTTAGGATTTCCTTGGCTCTTTAGTTAGGGTCTTTTGTGTTTCTATATGAGTTTCAGGATTGTACTATCCATTTCTCATAAGAATGTCATTAGAATTTATATGAGGATTTTAAAAAAAAACTGTAAGGTACTTATAGTAATATAGCTGTTTTCACAGT